>NW_006921620.1:788629-796892 GCF_000298275.1 Orycteropus afer afer | reverse complement strand
CTTCCTGGGTTCCACCCCTTCCTCCTGCTCTTCCGGCCTGCTACTCTGTGCTACGCCTGTGCTTACCTTGCTCCCGAAGACCTGGTCCCTCTTGGTAGGGTAACAAGGGAACGTGTTCAGTGCAGATCAGCTTTCCCTTGTTACCCTCCCGAGAGGGACCCAGCATTAATAGCAAAGTTCAGAAAACAGCAAATTTTGATGAAGATATGGAGAGCTTGGAATCCTTATACACTGCTGGTGGGACTGTAAAATGGTCCAACTGCTGTGGAAGATGGTTATGGCACTTCCTTAAAAAAACTGGAAATAGAAATACAATATGATCCAGCATACCCACTACTAGGGGCTATATCCTAGAGAAATAAGAACTGTGACATGAACAGATAAATAGATGTTCATCCATATTCATCACAATATTCATAATAGTAAAAAGATGGAAACAAATGCCCATCAACAGATGAATGGGCAAACAAACTATAGTACGTGCACACAATGGAATATTACACAATATTAAAGAATAACGATGAATATGAGGAACACCTTCTAATGGGGATGAACTTAGAGGATTTTATGATGAGTGAAATTCGTCAGTTTTAAAAAGATAACTGTATGAGACCACAGCTGTAAAAGTCAAGAAAAGTTTTGCACACAGAAAGAAACGTTGTTTGAGGATTACAAGGGGTCGGAGGGGAAGGAAGGTGTTTTGGTTACCTTGTGCCACTCTGACAGAAATATACCACAAATAAGATGGCTTGAACAAGCAGGAGAGTATTCTCTTAAGTTTGGAGGCTAGAAGTCTAAATTCCAAGTGCCAGGCTCTAGGGGCTTGGTGAAAGCCCCCCAACCCTGGGCTTCAGCTCTACCTCCTGCTCCTGGCCTGCTGAAGCTGGAGGCTTTTCTTCACTCAGCTGCTGACTGCTGAGGCTGACAAGCCCAGGTTGACAAGTAATATGGCACAGTCCCAATATTACCAAGCCACATGGCAGGCCACTAATTCTAGTCCATTAAATGTCCCAAGAGCTGCAGAAATGGCAGGCTGCTGAACAACGACTCAGCTACATGCAGGGTTAAAGCATGCCATAAGCTAGAAACCGTTCCCCAAGGCTTCTCCTTATATACAGGAAGCAGACCACATCCCTAACAGCTACTCAGCTGCTCACAGTACATTCCACCATGGAGTTGATTACCAATCTCATCATGGGGAATACTACATCCAGCTGCCCAGCCACTCAACAGGCCCAGCTAAGTTGACATACAAACTTAACTACCACAGAACGATAGAGAGTAGAAGAGCGATAGAGAGTAGAAACATACTAACTTCGGTGAAGGGGAAAACATTATACAATGGGGGTGGGTGGCAAATATGAGCACAAATTGCTCAAGGTAATAGAAGACATGGGAAGGAGCTCAAGAGTTAAAGGCAGCAAAGGTAAATGCTTACTGTGTGGTGCCAATCATTACTTTTAGTGCTTTGCACGTATTAAATAATTTAAGCTTCTTAGCAACTAGGAGCTCTGGTGGTGTAGTGCTTAAGGCACTTGACTGCTAACCAGTAGGCTGGTGGTTCAAACCCACCAGCCACTCCTCCGAAGGGAGGTTGGCCAGTCTACATCTGTAGTAATACCACCTCGGAACCCAAGGAGGGGTCCACAGATAACGACAACAGCAACCATTTGAGGTAGGAACCGTTGTTACCTTTTTATTAATGGAAAACAGGAACAGAGAAGAAATTGAGATCAGGGTCACATTGCTAGTAATTTTTAACCTAGCCACTCTAGATCTATACCCTATACTCTTAGCCACTAAGCCACACTGTCCCAAATACTGGTATCTAATAATACTTGAATAAGTATTTTTCTGTGGTCTATGGGCCAGCATTTGGGAAGCACTATTGAAATATGGAAACGCTTTCGTGCCATAGTGTCTAAGGCATTCGACTGCTAACCACAAGATAGGTGGTTCAAACCCACCAGCCACTCCATGGAAGGACGATTGAGCAATCTACTTCTGTAAAGACTCACTGCCTCAGAAACCCAATGGTGGGCACTATGAGTCAGAAACGACTCAATGGTGATGAGTTTGGTTTTGGGAGTTTGTATTGGAATATAAGGAGCTCTGGTGGCATAGTGCCTAAGGCATTTGACTGCTAACCAGAAGGTTGGCAGTTCAGAGCCACCAGCCCCTCTGAGGAAAGAAGACTGGGCAGTCTACTTCTGTAAAGATTTAATGCCTCGGAAACCCAAAGGGGGGTCACGATGAGTCTGAATTGACTCTATGGCAATGAGTTTGGTTTTGGTTTTTGTATTGGAATATATGCCTCAGCCAGCCTACATATATTTAAGCCTTTTCTTTAACCAGAATGAGATCTGTTTATATTTTCAGAAGTCCTAGAATAAGGTGTAATTTCCTTTGATTTCCTCTTTGTTTAGAAGAGTATTTTAAGTTTCCACAAGGATATTTTTGGCTGGGTGGTAGGGTCTAACCTCTTATCCTTAATTTCTAGTTTTGTTGCATCTGTTGGAAATTTCTGTTGTCATTATAATATACATAATATATTCCACCTGCATTTTGAAAACAGAATGTCTATTTTTTTGTTGTTGTTGTATATATTTGATCTGTAGTCTTCAAACTTTTTATCTGCATATACCCTCAGTTATTTAGTGGTGGGTGCTATAACAGAAATGCCACAAGTGGTTAGCTTTAACTAACAAGTTTATTTTCTCACAGTTTTAGGAAGCTAGAAGTCCGAATTCAGAGTACCCGTTCTAGGAGAAGGCTCTCTACCTCCCTCTCTGTGAGCTCTGAAGGAAGGTCTTTGTCTCTTTTTAGCTTCTGCTCTAAGTTCCTTGCTGATCATATGGCATGTGTCTTTTCTTTCATGTGTGCTTTCCTCCTTATCTTAATCTGAAAACCACTGCCATGTCATAGCCTGACACTGTAAGACAGGGTAGAACTGCCCCATAAAATTCCCAAGGCTGTAAATATTTACAGAAGCAGATTGCCTTATCTTTTCTCCTGTGGAGGTGGAGCAGCTACTGGGTTTGAACCACCTACTTTTGGTTATCAGCCAAATAATAGCTCAGAAGAGATTGACCTAAAACACGCTGTATGCCAATACTACCTCATTAACATAACAAGGAAGTCCATTCCCAAATGAGATTCTAACAGCTGGTATAAACCCAAAACCAACTAAACCCACTATCCTCTTGTTGATCTAGACTGATAGTGACCCTGTAGGACAGAGTAGAACTGTTCCATGGGGTTTAGGGATTAGAAATAACAAAACATACTTTTGGGACATACTTGAATCCATAGTCACCCTAAAAGAATTTTGAAAAATTATGTCATTAAGTTGGCATTTGAAATTCTTCTTCCAAGTGAAAATAATTACCAGTGTTTATGTATTACATACATGCTTCAAATATAATTTCTTAAAAATCTTCCACTGTAGATTAAATTCATGCAGTTTACAGAAAATATCTGCTATGTAACATTTAACAAAGACAGTGTTCACAACTAAATCAAAGTGACCCTTGATTAGTAAGAACCTGGCTTCACTTTTTAAATTCAAGCAAATGTATTCCTACATGTCACTGTTGACAGCCTACCCACTTTGGAATTTTAATTCTAAGACTGGGAAACTGGGAGAGAGGAGTAAGAGAAAAAAGGTATGGAGAGGGAGGAGGTGGGAGAAGGGAGAGATGAGCCGACTCAGGAATCTGGCCTTGAGTTGTTTCTGATGAACCTAGACTGTAGCCTTTCAGTTTTCCTTATTCTTTGCTTTGCTGCCATTGTATTTTCCCTAAGGAACTCTGAATTCTCACACCTCCTTTTATTTGATTCCCTAGGGGTTTTTACATGCCAGAAGCAATGCACAATACCAAGACTCGGGGTGACACTGTTCTCGGCCCTTGGGATATTCAGTTAACAAAGCATACAAAGTACACATCTAAACTTAACTCCAGAGGAGGGATGCACTAATATGATGTAATACATGTATTAAAGATACTTAATAAACCACTGCCATCAAGTTGATTGTGACTTATAGCTATCCCCATTGGGTTTCCAAGCCTGTAAACCTTTACGGAAGTAGATTGCCTCATCATCCTGCGGAGCAGCTGGTGGGCTTAAAATGCAGATGTTCTGGTTAGTAATCAAATGCCTTACCAACTAAGCCACCAAAACCAAAAAAAACAAATCACTACCATTGAGTTGATTCTGACTCATTGAGATCCCCGTTGGGTTTTTGAGGCAGTAAATCTTTATGGAAGTAGATTGTCCAGTCTTGCTTCCGCAGAGTGGCTTGTGTGTTTGAACTACCAAGCTTCTGGTTAGCAGTCAAATGCCTTAGGCACTATGCTACCAGAGCTCCAACTAAGCAACCAGAGCTCCTTAAAAATAAAATAATAATAATAAAAAACTTAGTAAGTATATTAGATAGTATGTTACAAAGTGATACAGAAATAAAGAGTAGATTAGTGTGAGTGGGTTTGAGAACCTCCTGAAGAAGGGAAAAATGGGGAAGTTTGGGATGTAATTTTAAATAGAGAGGTCCAGGTAGGCATCACTCAAAATGTTTGAGCAAAGACTTGAGTGAGATGAGAGAGTTTGCTGTTAGAATATCTGAGAGGAAGAACATTTCATCTGGGGAATGTTGTTGTGTGCCATCGTGTTGGCCCGAGTTATAGTGACCTGTCCTTGGGTTTCAAGGCGGTATTACTGCAGAAGTAGATTGCCCAACCTTCCTTCTGAGGAGTGGCTGGTGGGTTTGAACCTCCAGCCTTCTGGTTAGCAGTCAAGTGCTTTAGGCACTATGCTACCAGAGCTTCTATCTGGGCAATAGTCAATGTTAAAGTCTTGAACCAAACCGAACCCACTGCCTTTGAGTTGATTCCAACTCTTAGTGACCCTACACTGTAGCATGGAGTAGAACTCCCTATAGAGGAGTAGCTGATGGGTTCAAATCGCCAACCTTTTGGTTAGCAGTTGAATGTGTTAACCATTATGCCACCAGAGAGTGCGAGAGAATGTGTTTAAGGAATTGTTAAGAATGCCAGTGTGGCTGGAGCAGAGTGAATGAGTTGGGGAAAGGACTAGGATATAAGGTCAGAGAGTTACAGGACTGTATCTATAGTAGGGCTTTATAGACTATTTTAAGGACTCTTTTTTCCCCCTCTGAGAAAAACAGGGTGCCATTGAAGAATTTTGGAGGACGTTACATCTTAGATTTTAGACACATAATTATTGCTGCATTGAGAATAGGCAGTAGAGAGGCAAAGGTAGCTGCAGTTTAAGACCAGATTAGGAAACAATTGAAGTAATAAGGAGGAGAGATGATAGTGGACCTGGGTGGCACTGCTAAAAAGTGATGATTCTGGATGCATTTTGAAGATAGTGGCAACAGGATTTCCTGATGGTTTGGTTATGGGTTATGAGAAAAAGAATAATGAAGATTGCTCCAAGGCTATTGGCCTGAAAATTGATGGAGATGGGATTTGTGTTGGGAACCTTTTGTAAAAGAAGGGGGATCTTGAAAGGGAATATTGGGGAGAACTATAATACTGTATTCCTGGCATACAATTTTAGGGAAAGAATACATGGATTTAAAGATCTGGAAATTACTGTTCTTACCTACATGTCTTCTGGGAAGTTCTCTTGTACTTCAAGGGTACACATACTCCAGTTTGAAGATTTGTATTAGATCAACCTTACTAATTTTTCAACTAAAATTTCTATATTCTTAGTTTTTTTAAGTCTCTTTCATCTATTGATTTGAGAGAAATGTTTTAAAGCCTCCTTCTGTGGCTGAATTTGTCAATTTTTCTGTATACTTGTGAAAGTTTTTGATTTGTATCTTTTAGAGTTGTTTTGTTTTGCATTTAAAGAGGTTCATGACTACTGCATTTTCCAGTGGGTTGTATGTTTTATTATTACATAATATTGTTCACCAAGTCTATATTTTCTGCCTTAAATTGCAGGATTTTTCTGATAATAGAGACATTTGTTTTTACTATCATTTGCATTGTTGTTGTTGTTGTTGTTTGCCGTCGAGTCGGCCCCGACTCATAGCGACCCCTCCTTGGGTTTCCGAGGCAGTATCACTACGGAAGTAGGATTGCCCAACCTTCCTTCCGAGGAGTGGCTGGTGGGTTTGAACTGCCAGCCATCATTTTAAGTCCAACTATATGTTGTTTATAAAAGCATCAAACACAGGTTAAAAATAAAATGATAAAAAGATAAACTAAATAAATCACTTGCATAGTTTATCTTTTTATCATTTTATTTTTAACCTGTGTTTGATGCTTTTATAAACAACGTATAGTTGGACTTAAAAACAAAACCAAACAAAATAAATGTGGATATCTTTTTCTTAATACGTGAGCTTTTCACATTCACATTGGTGGTGAATACTAATACATTTGGACTTCTTCCTGATCTCTTACTTTTGTTGTTCTTGCTGTTACTTTTTACTGCATCAATTTATTTTCCATTGTTTTATTTCACTGTTTTAGTTGGTTATCCTTAAAATTTTAACACATTTTTTAAAATGTTTTCTTAACTAGTATCTATGAATCTACCTCACATGTTCAAATGTTTTTGAGATCTTAGTTGCTAGATATTTTATTAACTCTTCGCTTCTTATTTCATATGGATCATTTTTGAACAGTTATTATCAATAATAACTTAGATTCAGTTACATGTTTTAATGGTTTAACTGTTCACTACTATTGCTTGACTCCTGTGTGTTTTTCATTATTCATTTACTCTGTATGCCTGAATATCTCCATGAGTTCATCTTTGGGCAATCCTTCTGAACCCTTGATTGTCCAAAAATGTATGTATTTTATTTTTATACTTAAATGTTAGTGTGGCTAATTATGAAATTCTAGGCAGAAAATTTTTTCATCATCATATTGGCAAAAATAATAAGGATCCAGGGAAACAGGCATTCTTACACATTTGCGTTAGTCATGTAGATTGCTACAAACTAGAAGAACTATTTAGATAATATATTTAAAAAAAAAAACTGTAAAGAATCTACATTGTAGAGATAAAAACACTGCTATAAGACTATCTACATGAGATTGTTCATTGTAGCACTGTAGTATAAACTCATTTCTGAGAAGATAAACACAACACAAATACACATGTGTATACTTTTGTAGGAGTAAGAAAAGAGAGTGGAAGGATACACCAGATTATTAACATTGGTAACTGAAGTGAAGGAGAGTAGGGAAGATGGAGAAGATTGCAACAAATATATTCTACTTTCATAATTTTTTCAGATAAATTTTGTTCTTTAAAAAACCATTTTCCTGAAAAGTCTGAAGATACTACTGGAAATAAATTGTGTGTTCTTGTTCTTTTATAGGTAGTCTGGATTTTTTTTTTTAAAGTATTTTATTTTCTGGAAATGAATAGAAATTTTCTTTTTATTCTTTGGGTTCTGAAATTTCCCCAGGATTTGTTGAGTGGCATATTTCATTCTCTTGCTTAACACTCAGTGAGCCCTTTATATATATATTTTTTTTAATCTGAAAACTTCTGTGTTTCTTGAGGTCTGAAGTTCTTTTCCATTGTGTCCTCTCCTCCATTTCTCAAGTCTCTTCTGTAACTCTTACTTAATACATGTAATTTTGGCTCTAGATTTTGTGTTACTTAACTTTCCTGTTAGTTTTGGCTCCCATGCCTCCTTTTTTTCTTAAAAAAAAAAAAAGGTCTTTGTTCTGGAAGAATTCCTCAGCTGTATCCACTTTGCCCTTTAGTCTACCTATTGAAGGTTTCGGATTTTTCCCCCCCTAAAGTAATTTTCATTTTAGAGTTCTTTGTTACCCTCTCCTCCAAAAGCAAACTGTGCGGAATTTGAGAATGTTTAGTATATAGTTAGTCTATTTTTCTTCTTTTCATTCTTCTAGTGATTACCTTTGTAGTATTAACTAACATTTATATATTTTTATCACTATTAATAATCTGTAACCTGAGCCTGGTGGAAACACTGAGACTATGGCCCCTAGCTGCCCTTCAGGACTAGAATTGAACCCACACCTGTGGTTTCCAGCCGGGCAGAGGACAGGCATAAGAGTTGAACATTTACCTCGTGTAGATACACTCCTTGGAGAGAACAATCATGGGAGAAAGAAGAGCTGCTTATGCACAGGGAGACAGCTCACGGGGCAGGAGTGCATGGAGGAAGAGGTAACTATGGGGAGGAAGTGGGAGGGGAGCTGTTGCATTGTGGTAAACTGTGGTCAATGTCATGAGACAA
>NW_006921620.1:786939-788529 GCF_000298275.1 Orycteropus afer afer | reverse complement strand
AAAAAAAAAAAAAAAAGAAACACTAAATAAATATAAAAATAATAATCTATAACCTCATTAAGTATAAGTCGTCCTCACTTTCAGCAAGCAAAGTTGTGTCATCAGCATATCGCAGGTTGTTAATAATTCTTCCTTCAATCCTGATGCCATGTTCTTCTTTATATAGTCCAGCTTCTCGGGTTATTTGCTCAGGATATAGATTGAATATATATGGTGAAAGGATACAACCCTGACCTACTCCCTTCTTGATTTTAAACCATGCAGTGTCCCCCTGTTCTGTTTTAAGGACAACCTCCTGTTCTATGTACAGATTCCTCATGAGTATAGTTAAGTGTTCTGTGTTACTCACAATTTGTCATGATCCACACAATCAAATGCTTTTTCCTAGTCAATAAAACACAAGTAAACATCTTTCTGGTATTCTTTCTTTGAGCCAAGATCCATATGACATTAGCAATGATATCCCTTGTTCCATGTCCTCTTCTGAATCCAGCTTGCATTTCTGGAAATTCTCTGTCACTATACTGCTGCAACCATTTTTGAATTACCTTCAGTAAGATTTTACTTGTATGCAATATTAATGATATTGTTTGATAATTTCCACATTGTATGGGATCACCTTTCTTTGGAATGGATACAAATATAGATCTCTTCCAAATCTCTTGGTATATCTGAATGAGTGCCTCTAGTGGTGCATCCATTTGTTGAAACATCTCAATGAGTATTCCATCAATTCTTGAAGCCTTGTTCTTCGCCAGTTCCTTCAGTGCAGCTTTGACTTCTTCCTTCAACACCATTGGTTCTTGAACATATGCCACCTCCTGAAATGGATGAAGATTGACCAGTTCTTTTTGGTAGAGTGACTCTGTGTATTCCTTCCATCTTCTTTTCATGCTTCCTGCATCATTCAATATTTTGCCCATAGAATCTTTCAATATTGCACCTCAGGCTTAAATTTTTTCCTCAGTTCTTTGAGCTTGAGAAATGCCGAATGTGTTCTTCCCTTTTGGTTTTCTAATTCCAAATCCTTGCATATTTCATTATAGTAACTGGCTTTGTCTGCTCGAGCTGCTCTTTGAAATCTTCTGCTCAGCTCTTTTATCTTGTCATTTCTTCCAGTTGCTTTAGCTACTCTTCGCTCAAAGGCAAGTTTCAGAGTCTCTTCTGACATCCATTTTGGTCTTTTCTTTCTCATATTTTTAATGACCTCTTGCTTTCTTCATGGATGATGCTGTTGATGGCATCCCCCAGTTCTTCTGGTTTTCAGTCACTGGTGTTTAATGCATCAAATCTTTTCTTTAGATGGTCTCTAAATTCAGGAGGGATATATTCAAGGTTGTATTTTGGCTCTTGTGGACTTGATTTAATTGTCTTCAACTTGAAGTTAAACTTGCATATGAGCAGTTGATGGTCTCCTGCAATCAGCTCCTGGCCTTGTTTTGGCTGAAGATACTGAGCTTTTCCATCTCCTCTTGCCACAGATATGTTGTTGTTGTTAAGTGCCATCGAGTCATTTCCGAATCATAGCGACCCCATGCACAGCAGAACGAAACCCTACCCGATCCCGCGCCAGCCCCACAATCCCTGCTA
>NW_006921620.1:711849-784959 GCF_000298275.1 Orycteropus afer afer | reverse complement strand
GTAATGTACCAAACAGTGTTTCTTTGCTATTCATAAGGTTTTCCCTGGCCAATTCTTTGAGAAGTGGACGGCTTCTTCCTTCTTCCTAGTCTGTCTATATGCCACAGATACTGACTGACTATATGCCACAGATATAGTCAGTGTGATTCCTGTGTACTCTGTCTGGTGAAGTCCATGTGTATAGCCACCGTTTGTGTTGTTGAAAAAAGGTATTTGCAATGAATAAGTCATTGGTCTTGCAAAATTCTACCATGCTTTGTACATTCCATGTTCTGATTATTAATGGATGTTTGCAGCTGTTTCTCCTCAATTTCAGTCATGCCATGTCAGCACATAGAGGTCCTAAAAGACTTTATCCATATCATTAAGGTTGGTTCTACTCTGATGAGGCAGCTCTTTTCCTCCTAGTTCTGTTTTCAGTGCCTTCTCACCCAAGGGGCTCATCTTCCTGCACTGTGTCAGACAGTGTTTCTAAGCTATACATAAAGTTGCCAGGTAATGTATCAGACATCGTTTCTCTGCTATTCATAAGGTTTTCCCTGGCCAATTCTTTGAGAAGTGGATGGCCTCTTCTTTCTTCCTAGTCTGTCTCAGTCTATAAGCTGCATTGAAACCTGTGCACCATGGGCAACGCTGCTGGCATTTGAAACATCAGTGGTACAGCCTCAAGCCTTACAGCAATGTGCAAGCCCCACAGGATTACAAACTGACAGACAAGTTTGTCTCCCTTAGCTTAGAACAAAGTAGGAGGTCTTACATTTCCTGATCTGAAAATCTACTAGACAGCTTCAGTAGCCAAAGCAGCCTGGTATTGGACAACGATAGACACGTAGACCAGTGGAACAGAATTGAGAACCCAGAAATAGATCCATCCACTGGCAGAAGGCTGTAATCTATTAAATGGGAGAAGAGATAGTTTCTTTAGCAAATGGTGCTGGCAAAACTGGATATCCATTGTAAGAAAAATGAAACAAGATCCATATTTTACACCATACACAAAACTAACTGCAGATGGATCAAAGACTTATTAAATGTAAAATCTCAAAGTATAAAGCTCATCAAAGAAGAAATAGGGGCAAACCTTAATATGTGGCATTAATAGACTTCCAAACATAATTAAAAATGCACAAACAGCAGAATATAAAGTAGATGACTGAGACCTTCTAAAAATTGAATTCTTATAGTATCAAAAGATTTTTCAAAAAGAGATCCTACATATTGGAAAAACACATTCGGCAATGACATGTCTGACAAGGTACTTATCTCTAAAATTTTTAGAAAACTCCAACACTTCAATATCAAAAAGACAAACAATCGAATTAAAAAATGGTTAGAAGACATGGCCAGACACTTTACCAAAGAAGATATTCGGATGGCCAAAAA
The DNA here is from genome assembly GCF_000298275.1 of Orycteropus afer afer. Classification (NCBI taxonomy): domain Eukaryota; kingdom Metazoa; phylum Chordata; class Mammalia; order Tubulidentata; family Orycteropodidae; genus Orycteropus; species Orycteropus afer. The sequence goes on along the minus strand of NW_006921620.1, from coordinate 783,576 downwards.
ACACATGAAGAAATGTTTGCAGTAATTAGCCATTGTTGTTGTTGTTGTTATGTGCCAGTTGAGTCATCCCCAACGCATAGCAACCCCTCCTTGGGTTTCTGAGGTGGTATCACTACATAAGTAGATTGCCCAACCTACCTTCCTAGGAGTGGTTGGTGTGTTTGAACCACCAGCCTTCTGGTTAGCAGTTAAGTGCCTTAGACACTGCTATTTTTTTTTGTTGTTATTTGCCGTCGAGTCGGCCCCGACTCATAGCAACCCCTCCTTGGGTTTCCGAGGCAGTATCGCTACGGAAGTAGGATTGCCCAACCTTCCTTCCGAGGAGTGGCTGATGGGTTTGAACCGCCAGCCTTCTGGTTAGCAGTCAAGTGCCTTAGGCACTATGCTACCAGAGCTCCCAGACACTGCTATTAGGGAGATGGAAATCAAAACAACAATGAAATATCTCAGCATGAATAGCAAAGACAGAAAATAACAAATGCTGGCAAGGATGTGGAGGCATTGGGACTCTTACGTGCTGCTGGTGGGACTGTAAAATGATTCAAGCACTGTGGAAATCAGTATGGCAATTCCTTAAAAAATTGGAGATAGAAATACCATTTGATCTAGCAATCCCATTACTAGGTATATATCCTAAAGAAGTGAGAGCCAGGACACAAATATATATATATGCACACTGTTCATCACAGCACTGTTCACAGTAGCAAAGAGATAGAAACAACCTATGTGTCCATCAACAGTAGAATGGATAACCAAACTATAGTACAGATACGTGATGGAATACTACACAACACTAAAGGATAATACAGAATCTGCAGAATACCTCATAACGTAGATGAACTTGGAGGACGTTATGCTGAGTGAGATAAGTCAATCACAAAAGGCCAAATACTACATTAGTTCACTATTGTAAAAAGTCAGGAAAAGATTTACATGTGAAACTTTATTTGTTGTTTACCAGGGACGGGAGGGAAAACAGCTAGGTAGGTAAGAGACAAGTATTGGTTTGGGTGAAGGGTAAGGCAATATACCAAAAGCAAGTGACCAACATAGTAACACAAAGGAAAAGGAAGACATAGGTTGGGGTGGTAAAGTACTTTTGATGATAATAGTTTGTTTTTGTGGTTTGGATAAATGGGAAATCATGCATTCTGTAATTCCCTTACTGCCATGTATTACTGTTCTTGGCCAAGCCCTCATTCTCTCTTCATATTAATAAACCTGAAGGAATTTCTCTTAAATCATCATTGATTCATTTCATGATTCATTCATCATTTCAAGTTTGGTTGTACATTTAATTATTAATAAGTAGTTACATTATCCGAACATTACATTTTGTAGTGTTTTCTGTTAGACCAAGAGGCAGGCATTTGAGCAGAACAAGAAGACACTATGTTAAAATCAGGAAAGGATGCCTAAGGGTCGTATCTTTTCATTATAATTATTCAATCTGTATGCTAAACAAATAATCTGAGAAGCTGGACCATATGAAGATGAATGCAGCATCAGGATTGGAGAAAGACTCATTAACAACCTGCAATATACAGATGACACAGCTGTGCCTGCTGAAAGTGAAGAAGACTTGAAGCACTTACTGATGAAGATCGAAGACAGCAGCCTTCAGTATGGATTACACCTCAACATAAAACAAAAATCCTCATGACTGGACTAATATGCAACATCATAATCAACGGAGAAAAGATTAAAGTTGTCAAGGATTTCATTTTCCTTGGATCCACCATAATGACCATGGAAAGAGCAGTCAGGAAATCAAATGACATATTGCAGTGGGCAAATCTGCCACAAAAGACCTCTTTAAAGTGTTCGTAAGCAAAGATGTCCCTTTGAACACTAAGGTACACCTGACCCAAACCATGTTATTCTCAATTGCCTCATATGCATGAGTAAGCTGGACAGTGAAAGCAAGACTGAAGAAGAATTGGTGGATTTGAATTAGATGTTGGCAAAGAATATTTCATATACCATGGACTGCCAGGAAAATGAATAGATCTTCTGTCTTAGAAGAGGTACAGCCAGTGCTACTTGGATTCGAGGATGGTGAGACTTCATCTCATGTACTTTGGATATGTGATGAGGATGGACTAGACCCTGGAGAAGAATATTATTCTTGATAAAGTAGAGAGTCAACAAAATAGAGGAAGACCTTCAGTGAGATGGATTGACACAGTGACTGCAATAGTAGACTCATACATAATGATTTTGAGGATGGTACAGGACTGGGTAGTGTTAAGTTCTGTTGCATGTGGTCGTTATGAGTCAGAACCAACTTGATGGCACCTAACAACGGTGTTTTCTGTATTAGTGAAAATTTGGAATTACTGAAATCTACAATAAATGAATATCTCTATACTTTTAAATGAAACTTCAAAATTGCACATGTAATAGATAAAATCTTTTTAACAGCTATGTTGAATCAGAGCAAGAAGTAGTTTTTTTTTGCCATCACAAAATACATTCTTTTTTAAAGACGTGTGGGAACAGTGCATACTGTATACTTTGTTTCAAGGAAAGAATATTTCTTATATTTGATTATTTAAATGAGGACTGTTGTGGAGCTCTGGTGGTGTAGTACCTAAGGCATTTGACTGCTAACCAGAAGGCTGGTGGTTCAAACCCACCAGTCACTACTCAAAAGGAAGACTGGGCAATCTAGTCCTGTAGAGCTACAGCCTCAGAAACCCAAAGAGGGGTTGACTGTGAGTTGGGACCGACTCAAACGGCCAGATCCATCCACATTGTAGAGTAGTAATTACCTTGGAGTATTTTTCTTAGAAGAAATTGAATTTTTTTTTCTGATTTCAAAGAAAGTAAAAAAAGGTAAGTTGAAAAAATAATATTAAAATTAATAAGAATAAGAATATTATTTTATAGACAGTAAAAGTTCTAGTTTTCTTTCAGTTTTACACTTCTCAAGGAGTATCCTTTCTCATCCGAATATGTATAAATGTAATTTCATACTAGATTTTACATGCTTATATGCAAATGAACATGGTAAGTACTCATTACAGATTATTACAGAAATCATTCTTTTATGGTATGACCCCTTCCTCCATAATTCAAAAATTGTAAATTAGTTAAATAATTTGTTCTTTTCTGTCAAATGTTCAAGTTGTACTTTCCTTTAGACGGTAAACAATTTTGTATTTTCTAAATATGATTAATGATACATGATTTAACAAATCAAGTGATGGAACTTTTATAATGAAACTTTTACTATATTATAATCTATGAAAGTTTATAAAAACTTAGTTAAATTTGTGAAATTTTGAATATGCAAGATTTTATCATAATTCTTGGAGTATTAGAAGGAAACTGACATTTGTTCTGTCCAGGCATTGGATTGGACGTCTCCATATTGATCTTCTTCTTGTTCTGTGGTCACCCTTTCCCAAAAATGAAATTGTTTTATCTATTAAGACATAAATCATTTCTTTAACTGTCATAAGGAAGTCCTTCAAAGCCACAGTGTTTGCAGCTGCAGTCATGCCACTAATGGACCTTGTATCTGTGGAATTATACATGATTAGGGCAGAAGTTTCATCAGCTTAGCTTTTAAGTTCTTAAACAAACAGCCTTTTCTGATGTTGATTCTTCCTTTGCCATATTTCCTTCACTCTTGCTGATTATTGTCAAAGGTATAGGCACAGTAATGTTTAATGTTGAAATTCTCTTTGCTATTTAGAATAATTTCAACTATGAAGCAGTTTATTCCATATACATATGTAATATTGATCTTAACCACTTTGAGTATTTTTTTATCATCTCTGTTTTCACTTGTAATATAATTGTGTGCTTTGTCTTCTCAGGACCTTTAACACTCAGTTCTTTTGTATTTATTGGCCTAAATTAATATTCGTAATATATCTCAAAAATGACCACAAATAGAGCAAACCCATCATAGACTGTCATGCCAGTTAATATCTTCTGATGGTGGAAGGCAAAATTGATACAGTTGCTGTGTAATGTTGAATTGACTATATTCACACTCGCTATATTGGTTCCTTTGAAAATTAAACATTTGAATTTGACAGTTACATGGCATGTGTGTTATTTGCACAACTATGCTCAAAAGTTTGATCAATTTGAAAAATATATAGAAGTTATCTCTCATTTTGATTAAACAAAAAAGAATTGTTCTTGTTTGAGCCATGATGCCCTATCAAGAGTTGACATCATCACTTACCTTGTTCTGGTTATGTGAAAGAATGGCTGATATTATAAGCATGCTGAATATGACTTAGAACTCTTTTGGTTATTACTGTCATTTATTGCCTTGCTTTATCCAATTGCAGACTTCTTCACTAGGGAGTTAACCTTTGATTGATTAGTAAACATGTGTTTGTTTCCTACTACTGTTAATTCTCATTGTGATATAATGTTGTCAAGTTGTTAATCTTTCACCTTTGTAGCTTTCCCTCCCTTTTTTGTCCTATTTGCTATTATTGTTGTTACTTGTTACCTACTTCAATTTACCATATAGCAGCTTCTTGATATGTGTCAGACTGTTTAATACATTTTCAGTAGGAATCACCTTGTAGTATTAGGAGTATATGATTTAGTACTTTTGTAACATTATGCAGTAAAATAATGAAGATGTTTGAGTAAGTGGCATCAGGAATAAAACTATTCAGCAACTTAAATTTAATTCTCTGGTAGTGATAAAAACACATATAGACAAAACACATTAGTTTGTCATGGCAGTGCCACATGCTGCTTGTAGTGAAATACTATATGCCCAGTGTGTGTTATTTAATTTTTTTTTTTTGTAATCTATTAGATGTTACATAGATGTTCAAATCCAGTGACAATTTTTAGTATTGTTAATAAAAAAACATCCTTGATAGTATATAGAGTGTTCATGGTGCAGATAGCTCTGTGGTTTCAGGGTATTAGTCATTCATTGCTACATTGTTCAGGAATCCATTTACCAATATATTACTAGTTAATCCAAAGAATTACGTCAGGTAATTTTGAAATTAGAGAATGTTGTTTTACAAGCCCAGTTGTGTAATCTTTACCCCAGTTTTTTTTTTTTCTGCATTTCTTTGTGCATATGTGTAAACAAATGTGGAACTAATGTATATTACGTATTAGAAAGGACCTTAGAAATCAATTTACCCAGTTTCAAACCTCATACTCCCTTTTACAGTGTTCCTGACAGATGGTTAGTCTAACCTGCTGAACCATTCAAATTCACTGCTGCATAAGACAGTCCTTTCCAATGCTGAATGCTCCTGTCTCTAGTTTTTTTGATCTTGAGATGTAATTCTCTTTATGATTGAACCAGTCGACCATGTGTTCTGCCTTTTATATTCCAAACCTTTAACCATTTGAAGATTTACAGTTGTGTAGGCTAATTGCTGGATGAAACATAACCAAGTTTTGCCTTCATTTCATTATGTGACATGATTTTCACATTGAAACACATGGTGGATATACTTACGAATGTGCTTCAGTAGTGTTTCCCATCAGTGTGACATCCAAAGTGGGATACCTCCTTTCTTAGGATAATGTAATTATATTTAGGATGATTTAATTACGTGCAGTATGCTTTGTTTTCACCTGCATTGTAGACTGGATATGAGATGTGTGTGTGTATAATATATATACTGTATATAGAGGCTTAAATACTGCGGTAATTTTAGATGTAATATTTCAGTTGATTAAGATTTGTTTTGCAGTTAGAATGACAGTTCTGAATAGGTTTCTCTTCTTGACCCATTCTCACATACCAACTGAAGTTGTCATGTGTTCTCAAGGATAATATACATGAGCTTTGGGTTTCTGAAAACCTGATAGATCCTAACTGTAACTCAACTAGTGGGCAACACTATAATTTATTTATAGCTGTGTAATATAGTTATTAATGAACTAATGTGGAATGAGTGCAAATCATACTTTTATTTTTTTGTGAAATTATATTATATGACAAAGGTTGGAATTAATGTAATGAGTACCCCAAAAAATGTTAACCTAACTTGCAATAAATACAATTAATAATATACATTAAATAATGGAATTAGTTAGTTTTTTATCAAAAAAGAATTATTCATGAACAGAAAGTGGACAGCATAGATTTGATGACAGGAAGGTTGTATCTAATCTGAATTACTGAGTGACCTAGGAAGCTTGCTCAGAGGGATTACAGAATAATTATGTTAATATGCAATTATCACCTCATTTCTTCTGTAGTAACCTCAAGATGTAGTGTAGTGAGGGTGTTATAGCAAGTGCTGATAGTTTGCAAAAATACTGATGTTTGAGATTTCTGAGACAATAAGTCTAGCTTGAGGCATATAAGTGATGATCTGTCATCTTGAAGACAGATCTGACCTTTGTACTTTTTTTAATGCTCACAGTATATAACTACAGGCAGTTATAGCTGTAGAACTCATTATAATTTTCTAGAAACTGAAATATGTTTTATGTAGATTTAAAATTCCATTTACAGCTTTTTATGAAGTGTGTGTTTTTTTTTTTTAAGAACGTTTTTAAATTCAGTTCAAAGAAAATTTCTGTGGTTATATGATTATATGGGAGAAGACAGTAATAGTATCCAAACATTTCCTAAAAAGATCCTAATTGATACAGAAAATTCATTGAGATTTATGAGGGTTCAACTAATATAACATTAGTTTGTTTACTATAATTTCTGAATTTAGTTAGTTTAAACTTAAATAATGAATAATGCCTACTTCAAGTATGTTCGGTACTTTATAATATTAACATAACTGGTATTAGTGGCTCTATTATAGGTATTCGTTTATAAAATTAAAAGGTTGTTGAAAACTATTTTATACAGTATAAAATTAGTTTACAAATAAAATGCTTTCTTGTCTGGATACCATATACACATCCATAAACGTAGGGAGGATATAGTAATTTTTTATGCAATTTGTAGATTCATTGCAACAGATTTTGATGATCCATTATCCTGCATTGTATCTCAGTGCAACCACGGTGAGTCTTGAGTGCTTTTAAGAAAAATATATATTTTGAACATTTGATAGTTAAAATATATTTTGAAAATTAAGTGAGGAAAATTTTTAATTACTGTTAAAATGCTAGCTTACTGAGTCAGTTTCTGATACCTTACGGTTTTAATATTAATGTGCTAAGAAAATCTTCTCAACTTACCTGAAAAAGCATAATTTGTTTTATTCTTGAAGAGAGGTAATTATTATTTTGGGGCCAGTGAGCCATATTTCGTTATGTAGGTGCAGACGAAAACTTTGCCTGTTAAAGATCTCATTTTATATTTTAACAATACTCAATTTGATCTTTTTCTCTTTTTTTGGTTTGTTTTTGCTAGCTGCATTTTGTAGATAAAAGATCTGTTATGCATATATATTTTTGTCTATGTATTTGAGTAAAACAGTTTGTCATCTCTAGAATGTGAACTTAACGAAAGGCTCTTACAAAGCCATTCTGATAATGAGGATGCAGTCTTCAAGCCGACATGATATCCTCATAGTTTGTCACCCTGCTGTTCAGGGGGTACCAATGAAGTTGCTTTAAATGGGAAGCGTCTGTTCCATCTCTGAACCTCTAACACCAGAACAGATGGGTGGAACATGGAACATGGAAGGTTTTACCTCTGAGGTGGTAACAGTGAAGCCACTCATTAACACTGAATTTACCACTTCGTTAGCAACGTTGCTTCCTGTTGAGAAAAACTAATATAGGCTTTCAAATTGACTGAGCATATATTTGTGTATGTCTGTGATTATAATAAGCAGGAACAGAAAGTTAAGTGTCTTTCAGGCTTAACTTGTTTTTTTAAAAAATCTGTCTTCTATTTCAGCTTTATTAAATTGTTGCTATTAAGGCATTTTACTTTTTCTACCTAATTTAATGAGAAATGTTAGGAATAGGTAATAATACAGCATCAAGACTTGCTTTTCTTTTCATTGACATTTGCACACTCCTTCCTAACACATGCTTGTGCTGCCCGTTTTTAACTTCTGTGTATGTGATGTTGAGACTCCTGCTGGGTGCTGCATTAGCACCATTTTGGGGTGATATCATTGAATATGATCTTATTGGAAGTCTATTTTTATTACTATGGAAATTTGCCAGTCTCAAAACAGAATCCTGAGACCTATTGCGGGGAAGGAAAAATGATTGTTGGTATATTTAATAACACTAAAAAAAAAAGGTAGTACTTATCTGTTGTGTTGTTGTAAAAAATAAAAAACTTATGGAAAGAATAAGATCATATTTGTAAGTGTTTGTACTAAGTTATGAAATAAAAAAATAGTAATTAGAGCAATTCTTTTATTTTTGATGGAGACTTAGTTTTTAAAATATGAAATTGGTCCCGTAAAACAGTATAAATAATAATGAACTTTTGAAATGTTCTGATTTCTAAATATTGGATTGTAAGTTCCTGCTATCCTAAAATAGTATTAATTTTTACACAAATTAAAAATACTATAAACACGGGAAGGTGTTTTCCTGTATTTGAGAACAGAAACCTAGTCTGTTTTGTTTACTGTCATATCCCTAATACCTAGTACAGTGCCTGTCACATAAGTAAGGAGAATGAATAAACTGTAAATGCAACTAGGGACAGAAGTAAACTGTGAAATTTTATGGCAGTGCTTCATGTAATTAATACTATTTGAAATTAATACTTTGGTATTTGAAAGTTTTTGTAAGTTGTTCGTGAGGGTTTTTGCATATTTTGAGGGCCTTGCTACAGTTGCTGCTGAGTCAAGAAATCAGAACTTGATATAGAACTTGTATTATTTTAAAGGAGTGTCTATTGAGTTCATGGGAAGAAAAATATTTGTTCTTTAGGAACTTTCAAGTTTGCAATGGTATTTTTATTCATTCAACATTAATTCAGTCATTTATTCAACAAATATTGCCTGAGCACCTATGCCAATCACTGTTCTAGATTCTAGAGGTAGGAAAGTTAGTAGGTTAAAGTACATGCCCTCAAAGAGATTACATTCTTCTAAGGAAGGTTGGGCAATCTACTTGCATAGTTGCTACTGCCTCAGAAACCCAAGGAGGGGTCGCTATGAGTCGGGTCCGACTTGACGGCATATAACAACAACAACAAAGAAGGAGAGAGGCAATTCCAGTGTAACATGGCCATTGATAAGAACAGAGTTAAAAGTAATTCTTCATAGTGGCGTAAATAATTATACAACCTGTGTGTGTGTGTGTGTGTGTACTTATATATGTGTTTATATATATATATACACATACACACACACCACAAATATGTGCCCCACAAAATTTCAGAAATCTCCTTTCTGTTGTTATAATGATTAAATATATTATAAAAAATGCTTGGGAAAATGTTATCTGTATTTTATATGAATTAAACTAAACATTTAACATATATTTATGTTTCATCATAAAATGTTTTAGGCCATCATACAACACCGACAATGTGGAGGTCCTAGCTATGAAAGTTTAAAATAACATAAAACTTCACTGATTTCAACTTTACTAATTTAGGATTGAGGATAATGTGAAGGAATTTGAGGAATCACTAAACCCTTATGAATAAAGGGTTTTTATAATTAATAAGTAGAATTTTAAGAGAATGTTAAAATGTCTTGAGCAAAATATTCTTAAATTTGTAAAATAATAAAGATCATTACTGTAATAATAAGCCATTGATGTTGCTAACAAATATGTTTATTCAAATAATATCTTTTATTGAGAGGTATTTTGTTGCCTTCCTCCAGTAATGAACTTTTAAGTGGCAAAATTCCTACTTCTCTGTAATGTCTGTAATTTAGATTGATAAATTTTGATTGCTTAAATGAAATAATTTTATTGTCAGTCTATATATTAGAGGTTTAAAAGGTTTTTTTCTCTGTAGTATATTCATTTATACTGTGTGTATAAGTATCTGTGTGTGAGTATATATATGTGTGTGTGTTCACCTTTCCCTAGACATTTAGTACATGCAGAATATTGAGTTGTTGCCTAGCACAAAGTAAAAATTATCCTTTGAGGCACTTTTAAAGTGTTTGGATTTTTTAAGTGTTTCTTTAAGAAAAATAGAATCTCAATATGAAAAGTAAAAAATTAAACAAATAAAAAATGTGTGCTTTCAACTCTATACACAATTTAATAGCATTTTTTTTCTTTCATGTAAATCTAAAATTATTTTTTCCGTTTTTTAGACTAACTGTGTTAAATGGGCTTGCCACCAGTATGGATGATATGAAGATAAACACCGATGTTACTGGTGCTAAAGAAGAAATCCTAGATGGCAACAATTTTATCTCAGAGAAAGAGAGTGGAGTTCATAAACCAAAAGATTGTCAAACATCATTTCAGAAAAACAATACGTTGACTCTGCCTGAAGAACTGTCAAAGGACAAATCTGAAAAAGCCTTAAGCGGAGGCCAGTCTGCTCTGTTTATACATGCTGGTACTCCTACTGTTTCTAGTGAAAACTTTATCTTGCCTAAAGGAGCTGCTGTTAATGGACCAGTTTCACACTCCTCCTTAACTAAGACTTCCAGTATGAATAAAGGCAGTGTTTCATTAACCACTGGACAGCCTGTGGATCAGCCGACAACAGAGTCTTGTTCAACTTTGAAGGTGGCAGCTGATCTTCAGCTGTCTACACCACAAAAAGCAAGTCAACACCAAGTTTTATTTTTGTTACCAGATGTAGCAAATGCTAAGAATCCAACTCATTCCATTAAAAAACTACCTACCTCTGCTTCAGTTGGTTGTGACATTCAGAATTCAGTAGAGAGTAGTATACAGTCAGATAGCACTTTAATAAATCAAGTAGAGGTGGGTGAAGATAATGAAGATTTATTGGTAAAAGATGATTGTGTCAATACATTAACGGGAATTTCCTCAGGTACAGATGAATTTAGATCAGAAAATGATGCAAACTGGGATCCTCAAAAAGAGTTCATTCAATTCCTTATGACTAATGAAGATACAGTAGATAAAACTCCAGTTCACTCTAAAGTGGGTCTAGAAAAAAAGAGAAAGCGGAAAATGGATGTAAGCAAGATAACTCGTTATACTGAGGATTGCTTTAGTGATTCTAATTGTATACCCAATAAATCAAAAATGCTAGAAGTAGACTTTCTGGAACAAAATGAAGAACTACAAGCAGTAGACTCACAGAAATATGCATTATCAAAAGTGAAGCCTGAGTCAACTGATGACGACTTAGAATCTGTGGATGCATTTCAACATCTAATATATAACCCAGATAAGTGTGAAGAAGACAGTTCACCTGTTCATGCTAGCACTTTTCTTTCAAATTCCTTAAAAAAGAAATGTGAAGAGAGTGATTCGGAGTCACCTGCTACTTTCAGCACTGAAGAGCCATCATTCTACCCCTGTACAAAGTGCAATGTGAATTTTAGGGAGAAAAAGCACCTCCACAGACATATGATGTATCATTTAGATGGGAATAGTCACTTTCGCCATCTTAATGTCCCAAGACCATATGCTTGTAGAGAATGTGGACGGACATTTCGAGATCGCAACTCACTTCTAAAGCATATGATTATTCACCAAGAAAGAAGACAGAAGTTGATGGAGGAAATTCGTGAATTGAAAGAACTTCAGGATGAAGGAAGAAGTGCACGATTACAATGCCCTCAGTGTGTGTTTGGTACCAATTGCCCTAAAACATTTGTGCAACATGCTAAAACCCATGAAAAAGATAAAAGATACTACTGCTGTGAAGAGTGTAACTTTATGGCAGTGACAGAAAATGAATTGGAATGCCATCGAGGTATTGCCCACGGAGCAGTGGTAAAGTGCCCCATAGTCAGTTCTGATATAGCCCAGAGAAAAACGCAAAAAAAGACTTTCATGAAAGTCTCTGTTACAGGGTCATCCAAAAAATCAACTACCTACATATGTAAGATGTGTCCTTTTACTACTTCAGCCCGAAGTATTTTAAAAAAACACATGGAGTACCTACATTCATCATCATGCATTGATTCATTTAGTAGTCCTCTTGGACTCGACAAAAGAAAAAGTGATATCCTTGAAGAACCTATCGATACTATTAGCACTAAACCATTAATGAAACAACAGTCAACCACATTTCCAAAGAACTCTGCTCTAAAACAAGATGTAAAGCGAACATTTGGATCAACTTCACAGTCAAGTAATTTTTCAAAATTCCATAAGCGGCCACACAGAATACAAAAAGCTCGGAAAAGCATCGCCCAGTCAAGTGTAAATGTGTGCAGTCAAAACAGTTCTCATAAAAGCAGCATCGACCAAAAGCCTAAGTATTTCCATCAAGCAGCAAAAGAAAAATCTAATGTCAAGACAAATAGCAACTATTTATATCGACACAAATATGAAAACTACAGGATGGTTAAAAAGTCAGGTGAATCGTATCCTCAGCATTTAAAAAAAGAAGCTAGTTCATTAAATTCTTTACATCTGTTTTCCTCATCAAGTAGTTCTCATAGCGATAGTTTTATTTCAGATTCTCATAACTCTGACAACAAAAGGCCAGAAAGTTTCAAAGAACACAGACGTGTAGCTGTAAAAAGAGTAGTTAAGGAATCCAAGAAGGAAAGTTCTGTTGGAGGAGAAGACTTGGATAGCTATCCAGATTTTTTGCATAAAATGACAGTTGTTGTTTTACAAAAGCTTAATTCTGCTGAAAAGAAAGATAGCTATGAAACAGAAGATGAAAGTTCCTGGGATAATGTTGAACTGGGTGACTACACTACACAGGCTATAGAAGAGGAAACTTACAACAATATTGATCAAGAACATGTAAATTTATTCCCTCTATTTAAAAGCAAGGTAGAAAGTCAAGAGCCTGAAGAAAATACGAGTCTTAGTTATGATCAAAATGATGGCTTTTATTTTGAATATTATGAAGATGCAGGAACTAATAACTTTTTGCAAGAAATACATGATCCTCAGCATTTAGAAAATGCAGAAACTTCATTGTCAAAGCATAGTTCTGTTTTTCATTGGTCTGATTTGTCTCTTGAGAAGAAATCTTGTCCTTACTGCCCTGCAACATTTGAAACAGGTGTTGGATTGTCAAATCATGTTCGGGGCCATCTTCACAGAGCAGGATTAAGCTATGAAGCCCGTCATGTTGTATCACCAGAACAAATAGCCACAAGTGATAAAATGCAGCATTTCAAAAGGACTGGCACAGGAACACCTGTTAAGCGAGTTAGAAAAGGTAAGTCCTCATGGGTAATCTGTGTCATTTGGGCAAATACGTCTCTGTGTTCAAATTCAGAAGATGTTAAGATTTTGTTTGAATCTTGTTCTTTATAAGAATCATAATTCACATTTCAGAGTTAATTGCCTTAGAGTGGTCATTTTATCAAAAATGCTGATATTATTCTTAAACTTCTTTTTTTTTAGCTATAGAGAAGTCAGAAGCCACTTCTGAACACACTTGTCAACTCTGTGGTGGTTGGTTTGATACTAAGATTGGATTATCAAATCATGTTAGAGGCCACCTGAAAAGACTGGGGAAGACCAAATGGGATGCTCACAAATCTCCGATCTGTGTTCTAAATGAGATGATGCAAAATGAAGAAAAATACGAAAAAATCTTAAAGGCATTGAACAATCGTCGTATTATTCCCAGACCATTTGTAGCTCAAAAATTTGCATCAAGTGATGACTTTTTATCACAAAATGTTATACCTCTTGAAGCATACCATAATGGCCTAAAGACTGAAGCTGTATCAGTGTCTGCATCAGAGGAAGATGGGCTGAATTTCTTAAGTGAATGTGATGAAACAAAACCTGAACTGTCCAGTGGGAAAAAGTCTCTTACACTGATAGAACTTCTTAAAAATAAAAGGATGGGAGAAGAAAGGAATTCTGCTCTTTCTCCTCAGAAGATCCATAATCAGACTGCAAGAAAGAGATTTGTTCAGAAATGTGTACTTCCATTAAATGAAGATAGTCCATTGATGTATCAACCACAAAAAATGGATTTGACTATGCACTCAGGTAAGAGGAGTTTTATGACTATTTTAGCATATATAATTTAAACACAGTTTTATAGAAAATACTTTTTCTCTGAATCTTACCATTTAATGTTATTTTTTTGCAGTGCACAGAATTGGTTACATTGTCATTTCTGTATAACTCAATCGATGCCCCTCAGCACTGACTTCTGTGTGCCTCAATTCTTGGTCAGATTATAAAGTGAGAATGAAAACAAAAAGAAAAAAAAATGCTGATCTGTAAAAATGAAGTGTGGTATGGCTGAGGGATGGTTCTGTGGATGGGAGGTTGACCTTGTTCAAAAGTATTGCATTACTGAAAGGGCAAGCCACTGTCATACTTTTGCCAGTTCTCCAAATTGATAATGTTTTGAAGATTTAGCTATTGGTTTTGCTGCTGCTTAAGTAAAACAAAACATGCTTTCAGCTGAATGGATTTGTGTCACAATGTTGTGATTAATCCAAAGAAACTCTCTCTTCTAATACTCATTGTGTTGTGGGATAGTTTGGTTTTGGAGAACCGTTGTGGGTATAAAATGTGTTTGTTTAGGGTTTTAGAATTTCCAGTAGTGTTCTAAGGGTAAGAACAGATGACTTACCATAGTGTTTGTAAACCAGTAGTATTTCTCTTTTCAAAGGAATATTTTGTATGCGTTGGCAAGTGATGTGGTAGATGCAGTAGCCAGACTTTATGTGGTATTACTAAGCCTGGTTTATACTTTTATACTAGAAGAATTTTAAGTGTCTTTATAGGTTTATTTGGAGGTTAAGAATGTTGAACATATTAAGTTAGATGGTCTGATGATTGGAACCCTTGGTTGACTGTGACTGTGAGGGAATAGTAATTAGCCATTGGATTAGCAATATATAAAATTACTGTAATTATACTGTTGACTTATTTACTTTGGGCAGACATTGTAGTATCCTAAATATTTATAATGCAGTTTTGGTTTAAGGAAAGATTAATTTGTATTGTAAGTGGCCTGAAGAACAATTTATGGGCATGTGGTTAATAGGGTTCTTTCTTTTTTGTGTGATGATAGTTTTATTGTCAGTAGCTTTTAATACTTTTCAGAAGGATGAAATGTAGGGAAGATGTATTAGCTGTGTATGACCATGGCATACACTCAGAAAAGGAAAACATAGTTGTGGCTATCACAATAATATTGAAGAAACCAATTAAAATGGGTTGGGGGAGTGAGGGTTGTCTGAGAAGTTAGGAGTTGGTTATTATTTCAACATGTTTTCTTTACTGTGAAGACTAAGATGTTAGCTTGTTGATCATTTATGTAGCACAAAGATTTTAGCAAAAAACTTCAAATCATTAACTTTCATTATTGATTGCGCATTCAGAGTAATGAACATAAAATGCCCTGAATAAAATGTTGTGTCTAACAGCTGTTCAGTGGTGTGTTTTACCACCTTTTCTCCCAGCCTTCTTCAGAAAGCCTAATTTAGTACTGAGCCTTTTACGGTTTTGTGGATAAAACACTTTAATTACTGCTTTGTTAACTAGATTTTTGGTAATGTTGTAAGCTTTAAAACTTTTCAACAGAACTGTTCAATTCAAATCACAGCATTGTGTTTTAGATTTAGGAAGTGATCTGCGTAACACAGAAATCTGCAACAAAGTAATAGTAAGTGATAAATCCAGAGAGACTCAGAGGTTCAAGTCATTCCTCTTCCTCCTTTCCAAAGAGCATGGGTTGGCTGTAAATACTAACTACAGACTAATAATAGTTAACTTAATTCCCTCTCCTTATTTTACATTAAGCTAATTCATTAACTGGTTTTTAAACCATCTTTATTGTGATACTTTTCTACACGCTTCAAGCTAAGAAAATTTCACTTTTTGCAGTAGAACTGGATTATAGTTTTCTTTTGAATGATAGGTATGCCTGTGAAGCTTAGAACATGTGTGCATTGCAATACGACGTTTACAAGTGCTGTTAGCCTGTCCAACCACTTACGCGCTTATGCACGAAAGAAGAGTGCTGGACTTTTGACTGGTACAGGTATGTTTGAACAGATAACACAGCAAGTCTGTCTGATGCAGTACATTTTTTTTCTCACCAGACTGGTGCTAATTCAGGTGATATTTATAGCATTCTTTGGTAAGCAGCAGTTGAATCTAGATATACATTAAATTTCAGCAACTTGTAAACTATTAGATGTAATTTTAAGCAAACTATTCTTTTTTTTTTCATTTGGCTCTTCTTGGCTTGATTTTTTTGGGGAAAAAAGTAACCTAAAGAGGTGTGGAACTTTTGAGTCTACATTATTCCCATTGATTTTTAAATTATACTATTTTTTGTTCCAATTAGACACCTCTCTTTGGTTTTTTTTTTTTTTAAATTGTAGTCCTAGCATGGAGAATTTTTTTTTTTTCCCCCCAGGAAGTGAAATTTCAGATACGTAGAACTGAGTAGAAAAGTAAACTGAGTAGAAAAGTAAGTAGTTTTCATTAGTCTGTAGATCAGATCTTTGAAGGGGCAAGCCTCAATAATTGGCCCATATTTATAACTGATTAGATTTTTCTTTTAATGCCCCTAAACTATATTTAGGAGTAATAAATATATACCTGTGCACATAAGTGTTAACATGCACATTTCTGTGTTATTTTTGGCTGGTTTGGCCAGCCTTGCAGATACCTCTTCATACTGCTAGTCTGTGAAAATTTGATTAGCTTACTCCTATGTAATTCTGCTTCTTATACCCTGCGGAATGCTTTACTCTTTTGTTTATAGCTTTTCAGGATATCCTGCTTTCAGCAAATCCCATTTCTCTTCACTCCTTATACCCTCTTTTCTAAGTAGATCTGCATAAATCCTTTTACCTAAAATTCTCCCCCCCAATCTTTTTCTTTTTCTCTTGCTCTTTTAGATCACTGACCACTGCTTTCTTCCAGTTGTTGTATTCCCAACTTTTCTGTTCTTCCTCGTGTCTTCTTATGACTTAACATCCAATATGTTCTTGCCTCCTAAGAAACACTTGTGTTCATACTAGTGTCTTTCTTCTGCTTCTTTGCTTGATCCTCTGACTTAATAACAAATAACCAGGGGTGATTGTTACCCATTTATATTAAGTAGAAGGGGGGGTAGGGTGAGTTTTACTTTACTGGATTAATCTTCATATTGTGAGTTGATAAATTTTATGATATCACTTACTTATTTATCAGGCTTGAAAAGTTGTAGACTTTAGAGGCAGGAAAAACCAAAAAAAAAAAAAAAAAAAAAAACCCTCACTGCCGCGTAGTCGATCCCGACTCATAGCGACCCTCCTTGGGTTTCCGAGGTGGTATCTCTTCTTAAACCTCTGGTTAGCGGTCACATGCCTTAAGCGCTATGCCACCACAGCTCCTTTAGAGGCAGGAGAGCTATGAAAATAAGAGATTGTAGAAACAGGAAGTCATTGTGTATCATAGTCACTAATTTGTTCGAGACTGACTATGTGTCAGGCACTTTGCTATGCAATTGCATGCATAATTTTATTTAATCTTCACAGCAACCATATGAGTTGTAGGTACTGTAATTCTCCATTTTTATAGAAAGGTTAGCACTTACAGAACTTAAGCAATTTTCTGTAATTTAAACAGTTCATAAATAGCAAATTGGAAATTCAAATCATTGCGGTCTCACTGTAGATTTTTGTTCTTGCTCACTGTTGTCTACCATGTGTAGGAGATCTTTCCTTGGCTTTGATATTTTAGAAAGAAAGCAGTAGAAAAACCTTACAGTTCAGGTGAGGAGCATTCTGGTGAAGACTGAATAGAATAGCTAACCAAAAGGCTGGCAGTTCAAATCCACCAGGCACCCTCGGAAGGAAGATGGGGCAGTCTACTTCTGTAGTGATACTGCCTTGAAAACCCAAGGAGGAGTCGCTTTGAGTGGGCTCCGACTCGAAGGCACTAACAACAACAACAGAAAGAACAGGGACCTAAGAGAGGGTCAGGTCTGTATTAGACTTTGGAGGACTTCAGAAAACGTTCCATTCTGACTACTCAAGTGGATTATGCAAATACTCAATGAGGCAGATCTCTCTAGACTAGATTTTGTTAGTCTAGTTAAAAAAAAAAAAACTTTTACCTCAACTGAAGATCCTTCAAAACATAGGAATAATTATTTATAGATAAATTCAAAAACAAACTCACTACCATTGAAACAATTCCAACTCATAGTGACCACCATTGGGTTTCCAAGGCTGTAAATGTTTATGGAAGTACATTGCCCCAGCTTATTTCCGCTAAGCGGCTGGTGGATTTGAACAGCTGACCTTCTGGTTAGCAGCCAAATGCCTTATCCACTATGCCACCAGAGCTCCTTAACTAACAAATGGTAACACTTTTTTGACCAAGGATACATTGCAATAAGCGCCTTATTATAAACTTTATTACCAAAGAGAGAAGCAATACAAGAGAATGGGGTTATAGTCCAGGGCATCACTTGAAAAGGGAATACTATTTTAAAAATAGTATTAAATACTGAGCAAAATATCAGAAGTGCATATAGATTATGTGTTTGCCAGTCCTAAGGTAAAGAGAAGGGAAATGAAAAGCTGAGGGAAGTCTCTGGTGATAATTTTTGCACTTCACACCCACTTGCAATAAATACAAAAGTCTTGTGCTCCCTTTCTTGGAAAGAATTCTGAAATATTTTCCCCTGATATTGAAAATCATCTGGGCTGGTAGAGCTACACAGATAATACCTTTGTTGCTTATCCATGGCTATTAAGACATTTTTAGCTAGCTCTATTAATGTCTTTTGCTTTCCAAATGAAGAATTCCTTATTATTTTTATAAAGTACGTGTTTATTCTCTTCCCCTGTATCAGTATCCCTGGTATAAAGCAGTGGTTCCCTGCCATTGGTCCCAGAGGATTCCATGGGATTATTAAAAGGGATATGGGCAACAAGCTGAACTTTAAGTATATGTAGGTACTGATAAAGAAAATACAAGTTCAATTTTTTAAGAAACCTTACCTTAATCCAAGTATCACAAAACTAGAATAATGTAAAAGGAAAATATATATGAATAGGTCCTCCATCTCGGAAGGAAGATGGGGCAATCTACTTCCGTAGTGATACTGCCTCGGAAATCCAAGGAGGGGTCGCCATGAGTCGGGTCCGACTCGACGGCACATAACAACAACAACAGGTCCTCCATATGGATGTCTAGTATATGTGTTTCTAATTCCTGCGGTCTTCATTCACATGGATTTTGGATTATGTGTCCCATTCTTGATAAGAAAGCTTACATACCCCTACACTAAGAAGGAAAGGCCTGTTTGATTATCTGTGAAAGGATAAACTTCCAAGCCTTCTTAGAAGCCACAAGCTCCTGGCCTCCTGTGGAAGAGCTGTGATAGATAGGCTTTTGAGGGAAAATATTCTTGTTAATTTATCTCTCTCCAGCTACCCTTAAAAGACTAAAAAGTGTGCCCCTGTGCTTCACTAAATTTCTGTTTACTGGTGTCTGAAACACTTCCAATATGATAATATGATGGTTCTTCATCTTTGATTGGGTCTCTGACCTCTTAGAGAATTTTATGAAAGCTGTGGGCCCCTTCCCAGAAAAGTGTATTTATTTATCCACAGATAAAATTTTTTCTATATAGGCTTTGCATATCCCCTGAAGCCTGATCATCCATGAACTCTTCCCCTGGCAGAAAATTGAGAAAGAGGAGATGCAAAAATAAAAATAGAGTGGAAAGAACACAGCTGGGTATGAGGGGCCCTAAGAAATTCATCCCCCCAAACACACTTTTTTTTTTTTTTTTTTTTTTAAAGAGAGAAGGCTTTAAATATGAGAATTGCTTAATATGAAAGCAAATTCATGTGGTTATTAAAATGCAGAATCCTCCCTAATTTTAGTAAGAGGAACTGATGAAAGCAAGAAAGCATTGGAATTGTAAACAAAGCATACTTGGGACAGAGTTAAATTGTCAAAAAAGGTAAATTTCACAGATTAAAATTTTCCCCAGACTAATTTAACTTGTCTTCCACTAGACACATTTAGATAAGTTATTTTTAAGAATTTTCACATGCCTTCAGTGATGGATAATAATTTATGATGTTTTACATTTTTTTTTAAATGACTTTGTTTAAAGAAGATTGGTACCAAAGGATTTACTTTATATCTTATATTGTAAATTCAGAACAGATTTATTTAAGAATTTATTTCAATTAGTGTACACTGCACCATTGGTAGACTTTTTAGGTTTTGTTCCTTTAGGTTATTGTTTTGCATGCTCATCCATATTTATTCCTAGCTAATTTCTGAACAGTACAATAAGAACATTATATAATTTTTATTAAAAACCAGGGTTATTTTATATAATTCACAAAGTTCATATTAAATGCTTTTGGACTTGTAGTTTTAACTATTGAATTTGTGTGTGTGTGAGTAATAATAAATAGTTTAATTAAATTGTGTTTTATACTAGCAATAGTAAAACTGCACTGTAATTAAGTTATTCATAGAAAACCACACACCCTGGTTTATGCCTGCTATCACAGCCTAGTCAAATGCCTCTATCACTCTCATGAGTGTCCTGGATTGGATGATAAATTATATGGTCACACTGGTTCTTAAGACTTCTAAAACATTTAAAAGTGTTTAAGGCAGAGTGTGTTCTACCAATTTAGTCTGCAATTGGAACTTAAAAAAATAAGTATTTTGAGGTCAAAGTAAGAGTAAATTTTAGTAGGTCAGGAAAGAGAAACAATTTAGGTCAGGGAGCAGAGGAAATGTGAAAGGAAATACATCAGTAAGCTGAATGTATGTTTGCACAATGATTCTCTGTGGTATAAAGCATTCTGTTATCTCTTGGGGGAAAAAAAAGGAAAAATGATGTTGACTTTCAGCATTTTTATTGGAACTCCATTTTACATCTTGGCCCTACATACAAACTCACAATCACATACACACTCATTCAATCATCTCAATT
Organism: Orycteropus afer afer; assembly: GCF_000298275.1. NCBI lineage: Eukaryota > Metazoa > Chordata > Mammalia > Tubulidentata > Orycteropodidae > Orycteropus > Orycteropus afer. Next base: position 762,656 of record NW_006921620.1, on the reverse strand, counting down.
GAGCATGGTGTACGATACTATTTTCTGCTTAATTTTACTCCTCTTCATTAGAATATCAGTCCTGCTCCTGACCTAATAAATTGATTTTACAACTCACTAAGAAGTCAATGCCTATAGATTGAAAAACGCTGGCCCTAAGTTACTTTCTCTTGGGCTAGTACTGGCTGGAGCCAACAATAGTACGATCTTAGAAATCATAACACTGCTGTGGTAGTAGGCAAATGTTCTTTTCTTGTTGTTTTCAAATCTTTCTTTATGTATAGTTTACATTTTTTAATCAAATGCCAGCTCTCAGGATTTAAAGTAAGTGGGGATTTTTTAGCTACTTAATGAAAATTAATGGAAAAAAAATCTTCATATATGCATATATTTTGGGTAGTTACCTTGTATTTCACTTCAGTTTTGATGATATTCAACATGCTGTATATTTATGCTTCATTTTATCTTTGGAAATCTTCCTGGATAATGTTTTTGAAGTAAAGCACAGTTACTGCTATTCTACGGTAACAAACAAATGGCCCACCCATCATAAAGAAAGAATGATTTTCTAATGGAAAAAAATCTTGAAAATTGGTGTTAGAGCCTTTTAATCAATACATATGTTTTCTGTTGTAGTAAAAGCAGTATTTTATTTTTCATCCCATCCACTTTTAAGTGAAATAATAGATTGCATGTTACTAAATGTGCTCTTTTGCCTCTTTTCAGTTTTAATGATATAATTGGCCTTGGAGGCCTGTAACAATTCTAATGAACATGTGATACTGCACCAGGTGCTGAGTGGTGTGTAAGCCACTAGAAAGGTAATTCTTATAGAAAGTGCCATAGGAACATTTTGTGCTGTGACAGAATGAAAGAAATAGTGTGTTGAAAGCTTCCCAAGATATATTAGTTCTTTCATGAAGATCTGTGCAGTGCCTTTTTTAAAAAATATTTTTCTAATATTGGGTCTTCAAGAAATTATCTGCTTTCATAGTAATTCATTCAACCTGAAAGAATATAAATGCTAAGAACTTATATTCTTGTTAGGAAAGCAGTGTTTAGGAACACATATAAGACAAGGAAAATTAGAGAACTGTACAAGATCATATACTATCACATGGTATAGTGACTGCAGTGTTGTAAAAGTTCAGATCGTTTATTGTAAACAAGGCCTCCTTTCAAGGGCAGTCTGGGGATCAGTTAGGTTTCTTTTTGTCTGTTGCCTTTATTATTTGTCTTGCCTGTTAAATTGTTGTTGTTGTTATGTGCCGTCAAGTCAGCCCTGACTCATAGCGACCCCTCCTTGGGTTTCCGAGGCAGTATCACTACGGAAGTAGGATTGCCCAACCTTCCTTCCGAGGAGTGGCTGGTGGGTTTGAACCGCCAGCCTTCTGGTTAGCAGTCAAGTGCCTTAGCCACTATGCTACCAGAGCTCCCTGTTAAATAGAGCCTTAAAAAGAAAAAGGAGAAAAAAAAAAATACATAGTTCATGTTGGTATGTTTCTTGTTATTATTTTTTTTACTACCCCCCAAAAAAAATCCAACTCATAGCAAACCCTCCTTGGGTTTCTGAGGCAGTATCTCTACAGAAGTAGATGATCCAGTCTTCCTTCTGAGGAGCAGCTGGTGGGTTTGAACCACCAGCCTTCTGATTAGCCGTCAAATGCCTTAGGCACTACGCCACCAGAGGAGAAAAAATAAAACTAGTAGTTAAAGAAAAACTTTATTCATTTTAGCAAATGTTGAGTTCTTGTATTGTACCAGGATTGTGCTAGTCCCTGAGCCTCTGAAAATTACCATGAGGCTCTGAAAATTACCCTGTAAGTGCAGTTGTATTGTTAGGGAAAGCTTTGTGAATTTTCAGCCAGACCCTAAACTTGAGGGATGAGTAGAGTTTTTAGGAAGAAAAGATGAGGTAGGACATTCCAGGCAAAGAGAATAATTGTGGACACACAGGGTGAAATACTGGTTTATGAAGTGCCAGGAGATTTCAGTTATAGGGAAGATGATGATGCGGGAAATGAATGCTGTATTAGAAAATTATGTCATAGAAGGATTTTTTAAAATAAAGGAAGTGGCCTGGCCAAACTTTTATTTTCAAAAGTTACCCTTGAAACAGTGAAAGATGGATTTCCATATATTCTGGGTGCTACATTTTGTATAGTATTGTTCTTCATTAACCAGTGGCTGTCAAGCCAGTTCACGATGGCCTGATGTCTGGCCTTTTGGAAGTAGATCACCAAGCTTTGCATCACTCAGGGACTCACTTCATCAGGACCTAGTCTGTCTGTTATCTGCATATATTTGTATATTTGCACAATAGCATATCCTTTATTCAAGATTAGCAAGGTAATGAATTATTGAAATTGAAAAACTTTTCTAGGTGATGGAAACCTAAGTCTTTTAAGTATCAAACTTGATTTTACCCTTAACATATGATAGTAGTATTTCCAAAATATTGTACTTTTTTCTGCCTTGTGAAACAGTAGAATGAATAAAATTTAATCACTGAATATTTAGTCACCATTACAGATACCTGAACTATTCCAACACGTATCAGGCTATTTGCACACATACTAAAAGTCAGCAGGCAGATTTATGAACTAATTCAGCGATCATTTATTTTGTACCTACTCTGGTTAATGCATTGTGCTATGTGCTAAACACTGCAAAGGTAAATGGGATCTTACAATATACTGAAAGCATGTTTGTACATGATTGTAATACAAGACAAATTGATAAGTGCCCTTGAAGAAGAGGTATGCGTGAAACCCTGTGGAATTCAGATGGAAGAAGAGCAAAGTATTTTCGGCCTGAGTACACATTGCCGTTGAGTAGACTCTGACTCACACAGCAAGCTCATAGGACAGAATAGAACTGCCCTATGGGGTTTCAAAGGCTGTAAATCTTTACGGGAACAGATTGCCACCAGGCCTTCTCTCAGCCTGGATAGGACCCAGCAGTTCTTTTAGAAGAAACATTTGATTTGAACCCTGAAGGATAGCAAATTGAAGTGGGCATTGGGGTTGGGGAAGGAGCATTCCTGAAGGAGGGAACAATATAGAAGCATGAAGATAATTTATTGAAAATATTAGGAAGTAAGAATAAGGTCAGTCTGGTAGGGGATGTAGAATGGTAGTCTAACATTTTGGAATTAATTTTGTAGTGAAGCACCATTAAGGATATTTTAAGAATTTGGGTAAAGCTCTTAAAACTGCTTTTTAAATAAAAGTTAAATGATTTGGTGGGGTGGCGAAGAAATTGTAGGTGAGGTCTTTTAGGGCAATGACAAACTCACTGCCATGTAGTCAATTCCGACTCAAGAGCGACCCCCAGTTGGGTTACCAAGGCTGAAATCTTTACGGAAGTAGATTGCCCTATCGTCTTTCCATGGTGTAGCTGACCTTCTGGTTAGCAACCAGTGCCATATCCACTACGCCACCAGAGCTCCTTAGGCAATGACAGTAGGATATAAAGAAGGAGAAATTACAGCTATAAGGATATCATGGAAGTAAAATTAAGTAGGACTCAGTAGATTAGTTGGAGCTTCTTGTTGTTGTTATATGCCGTCAAGTCGGACCCGACTCATAGTGACCCCCTCCTTGGGTTTCCGAGGCAGTATCACTATGGAAGTAGATTGCCCCATCTTCCTTGGAGGAGTGGCTGGTGGGTTTAAACCGCCAGCCTTCTGGTTAGCAGTCAAGTGCCTCAGGCATAGGGGAAAGAGACAGCGATGGCTCTCAAGGTTTTAAATCTTGTTACTGGAAGAATGATCATTATCAATCTGCTTACCACACTGTCTCCTACCTTTCTTTGTCATTTATCTAACACAATATCATCACCCAGCTATCCACTATAACAAAGCAAGTAGTCACACTTACTTGAATCAGTAAATTTGTTTTCAGGAGAACAGAGTTTAGGAATTTTATACTCTCAGTGCATAAAGTGCTTACATTTTATGATGCCTGATTTTGCTGGTCATTGGTTACAAAATTGAGGAGTTCATTTGGTTACCTGTTTTTGACCAGCATCTTTATCCTCATGAGAGTCTTAACTAGTTACCTTGCATTCTTTTTGGTTTTGTTATTTGCTAATTTTCTGGGTTTTGCTGTTTGTATCTTGTTTTGATATAACAGCTGATTTAACCTGGAATTTTATGTTTGGAATTTTTTAGTGTCCAGTGTCTTTATATCCTCAGTTGTAGTGTGTGTTTACTATGATGTCTATTCTAACATGAGTTTCCTGATGGCTGTTGATAATATAGATTAAGGTGCAGTAACAAAGCATGTTGCTGTCCAGAGCTAAACTTTAGTTGATCTGCTTTAAGGAAATAATACAACAGTCCGTGTTGTTCTTGTTGTTTGCTGTCAAAGTGATTCTGACTCATGGTGACCGCATGTGTGTCAGAGTAGAACTGTGCTTTGTAGGGTTTTCAAGGCTGTGACCTTTCAGACGCAGATCGCCAGGCCTGTCTTTCGAAACACTTCTGGGTGGGTTTGAGCCACCAACCTTTCAACTAGTAGTTGAGCACTTAACCATTTGTTTCGTAAGGGATTCCTTAAACGCTCTCTTTTGGAGGTTAAGGCAAGATGGATGGCTTATTGGAGATTGGTGGTTCCTCACTTATTCAGGATGTGGAAGAGTGGTATTTACAATTTATTTGTCTCTAACTCTTGAAGGAAAGTCTAATTCTTGCTTTCCAGTGTTCAAAAGATATATTTATGGCCTTAGCCAAAAGTTAGTTGAAACAGAACATACTTGGTCAGCATCATGTTGGGTTATAGTTTGGATTTTGGCTGGAATGTGTAAAGTATTTTAAAATTATAGAAAGATCAGAACCATTGTGACCTTGGACTTGTGGCATTATTTACTAGTGTAATTATTGTAAGTCCTGTTTCATTTCAGTTTAACATGATTATATTGACTGTAATAAATGTGTGTGTGTGTTTGTGTGTTTACCCGTTACCATATTTGCTGTTTCATTAATTCTTAACTGACTGGATAACAACTTTGGTACAGGCCTTCAGAAGGAATGGATATTGTTAACTTTTAGCTTTTAGCTTTAGAAAGCTTTGAAAATTAGCTTCCATTTTCTTTGTCTATAAAAATGTGTGAATTTTATCAATAGACACTTTAAAATATCATGTTTTATGTTTATCATTTCCCTTTACATATTGATAATAATTACTCAAAATATTATTTTATTAATCATCCCTTCTATTTATAGCAGAGGCTTCTTTAATATATTTTTTCTTTTGAGTAGACTCAAATTTAAATAAAAGGCTATGTTCATTTGTTGTTTAACTATCTCTCTGAATTAACCTATAAGGCTTTTTGCTACAATACAACCTCCTGCTTTGTAGGGCAAAATCAAGCTACCTGTCCATTCTATACTAATATTTGTTAAGCCATATAACTAATGTGAGAAAGCAAAGGAAAATTGCCTTTTAGATATTTTTCATTTCATCCTCCTCCAGGTTAAATATTTTGGCATGCATACTCTAATTAATTTTGTCATCGATGAATCTGAGATTCTGGGTTACTTACTGTCAGTGGGAATGGAAGCTCTAAAAATTAATGAAAATTACTTAAAACAAAAAACCCATTGCCATCAAGTCAATTCCAACTCATAGCAACCCTGTGTAAGAGTAGAACTGCCCTGTAGGGTTTCCAAGGCTATAATCTATACAGAAGCAGATTGCTAGTCTTTCTCCTATTAGCAGCTGGTGGGTTGGAACTGCCAGTCTTTTGGTTTGCAGCCGAGTACCTTGACCACTGCACCACCAAGGCTCCTGAAAGTTACTTAGGGTGCTAAAAAAAAAGTATTCGATTTTAGAGTGACAATATCCAGAGAAAACCAATGGTGAAAATAAATACACACAAGGTTGCTAATTGTGTGTCTGATGTTTAATTCCTGACTGGAAAGAAGAGAACATTGCTTTTCATAACAGTAAATCACTTATATTGCTTTATATGTACATCTTGGGAATACTAATTGGTCTGATTATGAGGGTACAGCTAGGAGCAAAGAATTGGTGTTTGGAGTCTGAAAACTCTTTCCAATTTCAATGGACTATAGCCATTTTGATCTTAATAGCTACTTTTATAGGCCAAGAGATTAAGTGGTAGAGCTGAATACAGCCGTGCATATAATTTGCAGGTCCTGGCACAAAATGAAGGAGTTCTGATGGTGTGGTGGCTAAGGTACTTGGCTGTATTTTGTTTGAACCCACCAGCTGCTCTGCAGAAGAAAGATGGGGCAATCTGCTTCCATAAAGATTTACAGCCTTGGAAACCCAGTGGGGGTCACTGTGAGTCAGTATCAACTCTGTGGCAGTGAGTTTGGTTTTTGGTGCAAAATGAAAATGTGGCACCCTTCATTTGGAAATTATTAAGAATTACAGAACTCACCAACAATAGAGCCTTAAAACAAGTGAGGGGGACCCTGTACAGCTGTACAGGTCACATGTCCCATGAAGCCAGTGTGGTAGACATAAGCTGAAGAAATGAGAGTTTGAGATCCCTACAAATTGTACCTCATCCTATTTCATCAAAGTTAACATGGTTCTTCAAATTAAAAAAAAAAAAAAAAAAAGCAACAGTTCTTTTTCAGTTAGAACTGAGAGAAAGAAAATGCTATTTGCATAGTTTCCTGTAAACTTGGGGAGCATTTATGAACTGTGAAGGATTAGTGGAAGCAACACGAATTGAGTTTATCCATATCATTCTGTCTATCCCTGGGGACATAATCCTGTCTATTCCTGCCTCACCCCTATCCTCAACTGCCACTATCACCAGCTTTTTAATGGTGGTAGAATGATGACTTACTTATTCATGTCATCTTTTTTCCTTCTATCTTCCTGAATCAGCTTGTAGCCACTACTACCTATGTAGTAGTACGGAGCCTTATCCAGGGCAACTAAGAGGACGAGAAAGTTTCTTTCCTTTAGTCAGTGTCTGATTACCTACAAAAAAACAAGGTAAGGCTTACTCATCTGTAGTGAACAATTACACATTTTTCCATCACATCAAAGATTCTATTTCTAGATACGGTGGCATCTGTCTCTCTCCCAAGCCCACAGCACTTTCCTGCAAAATCAAAGCCTCTTTTCAAATTTATAATCCCTGACTGGGACAGAGTATACCAGTAAGCAAGGTTTTTCACCAAAACCATGTGAAATTGTTCACTACAAATTAGTTAGCACAGGTAAGCCTGTGCTTATTTCATTTATTGGGTAATCTGTCCCTGCCTCTAGTAGGGCTATACCTTTTTGGGTATATATAACATGGCCATTATATTAAGTTTTATTTTACTCCCAGGGGTGCTAACAACCAGTTAGGAATGAAACAGACTAAATGAAGCTATTAAATTTAAATAATGGGCAGGAAAGGATGATTGTGAACAAAAACATTTGGGGGTGAATGCTAATTAGTTACAGTATGATTCTTTATCACAGAAGCTTCAGGTGCCTTTTATTTTCAGTGTGATTTGAGTGAAAGTTTACAGAGCAAATTCATTTTCCATACAGCAGTTCATCTATACTTTGTCTCATGACATTGACGGCAGTCTTCCACAATGCAACAGCTCTCTTCCTACTTCCTCCCCATAATTACCACTTCCCTGTGTCCCTCCCTCCCATGTACTCCTGCCCCCTGAGCTGTTTCCCTGCATACACAGCCCTTCTGTTCTCAAGATTGATCTCTCCAAGGAATGTATCTACCTAATGTAAATGTTTAGCTCATATGCCTGTCTTTTTGTTTGGTTGGAAGCCACAGGAGTGGGTTCAATTCCAGACCTGAAGGGCAGCTAGGGGCCATAGTCTCAGGGATTTCACCAGGCTCTATCGGACCAGCATACTAGTACACCCCCCCCCCTTTTTTTTTTCCTCCATGATTTTGAGTTTTGTTCCACATTGTTCTCCCACTTTATCCAGGATCACCTACATAGATCCCCCTCCAAGTGGTTGACAGTGTTAGCTGGGCACCATCTCGTTCTTCTGGTCTCATTATCATGTAGGCTGAAGATCACATAGGGTTCTAGTCCCTAAGACTAATTGTTTCCATGAAATTTTGTTTTCTTCATTCTTCTTTGCTCTGGATGAGGAGAGACCCATCATTGCATCTAGATGGACGTTTGCAAGTTTTTAAGATCACAGTCGCTACTCACCAGGGATGTGGAACAATGCTGTGTGTAGTATGTTATGCCATTTGAGTGTGATATCCCCTGCGACCATGGTCCTGAGTCTACAGGTCCAACTACTCGCTCTCTGCAGGTAGCTGGCTGTAGCCAAGAAGTGACTACAACCTTATCCCTTGTCAGCTCTACTATATTCCTGGAAGTTCTTACCGAACATACAGATACACTTGTAGAAACGTTGTCTGCCAACCCTGTACATGGCCATGGGCACACTCCCCCCTGCATAGACATACCTAATTGTTCAGCCTTTCCCCACCCATCTGTCGCCCCATAGATCAGTGTTTGCCTTCACAGACAACACAGTACACTGTGTGTGAAAAAGGGTTCATCTCTGTTGTCTGTACCTCCCATGCGCCTCTCTGTGTCTTCCTCTTCCTTGATGCTGCCATGTTGATCACTCACATTTGGTGCATTGCCCTTCCCTTCACCCAAATCAATACTTGTCCCTACCTGTCTAGCAGTGTTGCCTCCCCTCACCTCCCATCCCTGATAACCAATAAAGAAAATTGCCTTCCATATATAAGCCTTTCCTTGACTTTTTACAATAACAGATTAATACAGTATCTGTCCTTCTGTGATTGACTTACTTCACTCAACATAATGTTCTCCAAGTTCATCCACGTTCTGTGGTGTTTTGCAGATTCTACATTATTCTTTAATGTTGCATAGTATTCCATTGTGTGTAATACCGTAGTTTGGTTATCCATTCTTCTGTTGATGGGCACCAAGGTTGTTTCCATCTTTTTGCTATTGTGAATAGTGCTGCAGTGAACATGGGTGTGCACCTATCTGTTCTTGTCTTGGCTCTCACCTCTTAGGAGATATATATATATATATATATATATATTTATTTACCAGATGCTTTTTTGAAATAAATTTCTCTTCATTCTCTGAGGTCATTTGTGTATTAAAGGAAAAAGAAAATGAAATTTGTTGAAGCCAATTATTATATATAATGGATAGAAAGATAGAGAGGACAAAGGATTCTACTTCAAAATGTTAGAGGCAAAAGTACATATTTTCTTCTATGTAAAAAACTAATGTCTCAGAAAACAGACTTGAATTTGTATCTTTATTATTTATTGACTTGCTATACAGTGATCAAATGCAGTGTTTTAGGAACATAGATATGTTGCGGTCCTCCTAATTGTTGTATTTTACAGCATAGCAGCATGATGTTCTTGAGATTTCATAAGTCTCTTGTATATCTCTCTAATGTTTTTATTTAACCAGAACAGCTGTTTTAGTGGAAGGTATATTTTTAAAAATTTTTTATACGACTTTACATCTCAAGTCATTCTCTTTAAAAGTACAGTATTTGCATTAGTGGTTTAGATTCTTTATAAATCTGGTAACTTCAGAAATTTTTTTATATTATTCTGGTTTGAATGAATCTTTTAAATACTTTCTACCACCCTGAGTAGGAACCTTAGGAAGATTTGAATGACTGAATCTTTCTAAAGAAGCAGTTGTACTCAAGGAGAAGAAAATGAAGAACTTCTAAGCCAATCTAGTATTTTTTATAAATTTCAAATATAGAAACAGTGTTAACAGACTTAAAATACTTTGGAAAGGGAAAAAAGTTATTTTGTTTTGTTATTGACACTGACAAATAAGTGCAAATAAAATCCTGTTACAAAGAAAGACTTTGTGTATCAAAGTTAACTAGCTGGCAGGTTGTTCATATAAACAACTTTGTTGAACCTTTGCCTGTTCAGTACAAATATTGATGAGAGACCCATTATACATCATATTATATAAAACTGAGTATGTTAGTGATGTTGTTTTTAAATGTTCCAGTGACTCCTGGCTTAGCCCATAATAAAACTGCCTTTCCTTCTGGACATAATAAATCTCTTAAATGACATTTTATATAACATGTTTGTTCATCTCATCATCTTTTTCATTTAGTGGAACATTTTGTATGTATCATCTTTTTCATTTAGGGTGTCATATAGATATTTCCTTTTATGTGCACATTAATAATATGTTTAACACTCCCATTTTTTTTAACAGATTTTCCTAAATTGTGTATTATTGTAGGGTAGAGATTGGTATTAGAAAAAAATCCTTGCTATAAAGTACATTTATATTTCATCTGTATTTAAAAAAAAAAAAAAAATCATCTTACCAAAAACCAGACTCACTGCCATCAAGTCAGTTCTGACTCATAGTGACTCCCATTGGATTTGCAAGGCGGTAAATCTTTACAGAAGTAGATTGCCCTATCTTCCTTCCACAGAGCAGCTGGTGGGTTTGAACTGCCAACCTTGTAGTTAGCAGCCAGATGCCTTAGGCACTGTACCACCAGAGCTCCTTAAATAACATCTTAGGGTTTAAGAAATTTAGAAATATTAAGACACTGAAGCACTTAGGTACAATTATCAGAGGTCCCAGATTTTTAGTGTCTTTACCTTATGGACAAATTTCTAACAATTTTCAGTGCATGAGGTTCTCTAACTTGGAGCCCTAGGTATGAGATGTTAGTCACACATTGCCGGAGTTATTCTACTTTCCAAGTTCGTAACACCTTCAAATATAATTACTACAGAAACTAGGGCATTTTCATCTAAAATTTAAGTCTGATCATTCATTAAACTGTCTAAACTTTAGTCTCTAAATTCTATAAATCTACAAAACTCAGAAAATACTCTCTTTTTCTCCATTAAAGAAAAACTAAAAACATTTCTGTAGTTTAGGGTAAACGTGTCCAGTTTTATTTTTAAAGTATTTCGGCATCTGAATGTAATATACATGCTTTGTAACTGAAAAAACCTTGCATCCTTCCCCAACATCTTCTACCCTTCTTGCTGTTTTTCTTTACACACGTAATATTAGCATTCTTTGGACAAATTTATAAAGGATTGTTATGATGCAGTCTATTTTGTATCCTACAGTGATTTATTTGCATTTTAAAAAGAGTTTGAACATAGTGTCGCAATTTTGACAATCAGCAGACTGGCCAAAGTAAGATTCTTACTTGTAATCTCATGATACCAAAAATAACAGAGACAGAGATCATCTGTGGTCTGCTTTACAGATAAGGAAAGAGAAATGGACATCTAGTAGCATTTAGCTCTTTGAGTACCCTGAACTATTTATTTACTTCCTGTGTATAAACTGCTTAAAATCCACTTAAATCCAAACTGCTGTCTAAATCAACTGGAGAGAGAAGGTGCTGATTAAAAAGTACCTCACTCTTCCTACTGGTTTTGAGTGAAGAGCCTAGTTTTGCTTCCTTATCCAGTACACAGAAGCTAGAATGCCTAGTGATTTATATCTAAGATACTGAAGAATTTAAATGTGACCACTAGAATCATACTCTTTAAAAAAAAAAAAAAAAAAATGCTGAGATGTTGTTCTGCAAAGCAGTAGACTAGATTTCCATTCATTTGTTATCTTCATGTCAAGGGTTAAATTACTGAGTTCCTTTATTTTTTACTCTAGGAGTATTTTTTGAATTCCTACTATGTGCCAGACTTAAATAACGAATGAGAACCTTTTAAGATTTTTATATTACAGAGTTTGATTGTTTAGTTTTGAAGTAGCCATTCTTTTAATATCTACCTTCCAGTAATTCATTACTTACTAGATTCTTCCAAGGATGAGCAGAGAAAGACTTGAGTAGGTCTTAAGTTTTACTTGTAAACAGGAAGATGACAGGAAGCTGAAAGCAGTGGCTTGAATGAGATTTAGGCTTCTCTAGTTTTTAATTTTCTATGTGACATTTCTGTTAGGATTGCCACTTGACTACTGTAAGGAACTATATTTACTGGTTTTGTGATAATAGCATCTATTCTTTTAGAATCTGGACTTTGAATGACTCATTTCACAGAATCATTGAATAGCTAGTTCCTGTTCTCTCTCACCTATTTTTTCCAGATTTCACATGACAAGTTAACAGAAGAAAAGTCACTTCAGTAACTTTTCTGTTACATTTATATCCTCCTCCTTGGATCCCAAGAGATAAACTCCTACCTTCTCTTTTTGCTAATTGACCAGCAGTACCTGGATTGCAGTCATCCATTTATCCAAAAGAACGGTGTAGCTATATCCAAAGACCATTAAAATGTTACATTCTGTCTATTCTTATCTATTAAAACAATCTTTATTTTCCTTTATTAACTCACATTTTTGGAGGATAAGTGATGAAGGAAAAGTAAAATTATTTTAAAAATTTTCAATAGTAGCATTAAAATTTTGGTCTACTTCAATATAAAAATTTTTATTTCTGCCCATTGTAATCATACTTTTAAAATAAGCTATTGGGAAAAATGAAAAGTGCCAAAATTGTCAAGAATAGTTAGCATTAAACTTCTAGACCATTTGTAAACTTGTTATGTGAGATACTCTGGATTTATATTTATTTTCTAGTAAAATTAAACTTACATGACTGTACATGCAATATAGTTGAAAATTGAGCTCTTTTGCTTTCAAATGTAAGGCCAAAATATGTTTTAAAATCTATATATTATTCAATGTGAATGACTATGAAAATTGATTTTTCTTTGAATTTTTTATTATATTGTTGATGTTCCTTTAGTAAATTTTCAAAGGCATGTGACATGTGAAACCTACTTAATGGAGTAGTAATCAAATGCAAACTTAATTTAGTGATCTAAATAAAAGGTTACAGTTTTCCTGGAAACAAGGAAGATTAACCAGAAGATTATTTGAAGAAAAGCAATACAGGACGAAAGTATACAAATAATACCTGACGACTTTTAGAGAATCAACTGCAAGATAGTGCATGCTTCTGGGAATGGACAAATGAAAATGAATGCAGAGTTTCTCTAACTTGATAGAGATGGTCTGACCTCTTTAGAAATATATGTATGTTTGTATATTTTGAACGATACAAGGAATGTTAAGCCTTTTTCTTTCCTTTTTTAAGTCTTAGATTGTAAGCAAAAGAAATCTAGGTCAAGATCTGGAAGCAAGAAGAAAATGCTAACATTACCTCATGGTGCTGACGAGGTTTACATTCTCCGATGCAGGTATATATTGCCAAATCTGGCCAGTTTCTTCATATTTTGTTTTGAGACATATTGGGAGGCGGGTGGCATTTTTTTTTTTTTTTTTGGCATAGGATAATTCTCAACAATCAAATTATAAATGAACTTTTACAGAAAGGTTTAAAATGTGTGGTACTTTTAATATATAATATAAAACCAAAACCAAACCCACTGCCATCAAGTCAATTCCAACTCATCAGTGACCCTTCAGGACAGAGAAGAACTGCCTCACAGGATTTCTGAGACTAAATCTTTAAGGAAACAGACAGCCCTATCTTTCTGCTGGTGGGTGGCTGGTGGTTTTGAACCACCAGCCTTTTGGTCCGTAGCCAAATGCTTTAACCGCTGTGCCACCAGAGCACCTTACATATATATTTATATGTGCTGAAAATATATCCATGAATATAGTGAGTATATAGGGGGCAAAGTTATAAAAATTTCTTAGCCATACCATATGTATATATAAATAATACACTGCATTTCACTTCAAAAAGTAATGAGTCATGGTTTTCACATTACCCAAAAGACTTTTAGAATGTGGTTTATAAGGATAAGGTGTTTTTTAGTATACTTTTTTTAATTATCTGGTTTGATTTGTGTTCTTTTGTTTTGTTTTGTTTACTGTCTTGGGTTCCTGATTGGGAGCACATTTGCTCTCACCTTAAACTGCTAAGTATATCTACATGGTCTCATTCACACTCCTTTCCGTACTCAAACTCACATACATCAAACACACATACCCATAGACACTGCAGTTTAAAGGACTCTTTTCTAACGAGTGATACATTTTAGAATTATAGTTGTTACTTTAAATGTATTAAGCTGGGTAAATATGAAGACCTTTTCCTTTATTCTAATGCTTTTATAATGTTCCCACCTCTACAACTTCTACTGGAGTTTATTGTAGCTAAACATATGAGTTGGGAGTTTTGATATTGTATTTATTTATTTAGAAACTGTTCATCAAAAACTGTCTCTAATACATTTTAAAATTAACTCCTTGTGTTTATGGGTTTTATGTGACTTGGTTTTACATAAAAGAAATTCATCATGTTAAGAGAACTATTATCAACTTTTCTATAGGTTTTGTGGCCTAGTCTTTCGAGGACCATTGTCTGTTCAGGAAGACTGGATTAAGCACTTACAACGACACATTGTAAACGCTAATCTTCCACGGACTGGAGCTGGCATGGTGGAAGTCACATCACTACTTAAAAAGCCTTCCTCCATTACAGAAACTTCATTTTCTCTACTAATGGCAGAAGCAGCTTCATAGAACAAGGAAACCTTTTAAATAGCAAATTTGAATTGGATGTAAATTTGAAATTCTTTGTCCTTTTTTTTAAAGCCACATTAAATTATTGGTTTATAAATACTAAAGCAGGAAAATGGGGAAAAGTCAATTACAGTGACATCAGAGCAAATTGAGTACTTAAAACAGTAAGTAGTCTATATATTTTATATAGGATGGAAGATGTGTTTTTAAGGTTTACTACTTTTTGTTAGTTAACTGTGTTCTGTTCACTCAATAAAAAATCATTACATGTAAGCAGCCATTTATAAACTGTTGCACATGGGTACTTATAGACAGACTTATTGGAAAATTATGTTTTCTTCAGTGTTATCGGAATCAAGGCTCTGTTTATTCCCCACAAGACTTACATAGAAAAATAAGATACTATATTTTGTTTGTATGTACTTAGTGTTTTGTATAATACCAGGAACTGCTAACTAAATTTACTCAACTTTAGGGCATTAAATATCATGTACTTCATAGTTTGAGACTGTTCACTCAAATAGGGCAATGAGTACTATTCTATCTAGCTGTGTAAGTGTTTTTTTTAAATCTCACAAAATGGTTTTTTTTATACTAAAAAGTGGAGGGAGATTTGTTTAAACAAATATTTCTAAAAGAAATATGTACATAGTCCTGGAAATTATTTGTGGTAAGGAAATATTCTTTACTCCAGTTGCATTTCTCAGACAATAAAGTGGTGCATCCATGCTACCTCCTACTTTGTCAACAAAGATGCTATTTACCCTTTACATTTTTGTATCATAATAGATTTAAAAAAATCTAATGTTCTTTATTGCAAGACATCCTTTTGTTAACAGATTTGTTTCTTTTTAATGTTTTACCTAAAATTTGACATGCTTACAGGACAGGTTTGCCTCTTTATTTAACATGGTAGAAATGTAATTAATAAACGATGCTCACTACACAATTTAGAATAGACTTTCTCATTTATATTCTCTTCCAAATTTGATCAGTTAGCAAAACTTAATACACCAATTGACATATTTCTACACATGATGAGAATGTTTACAATTTAAATTTTAGAACTTGTTTTGGATGTAATTATATGTACGAAAATCGTGTAACACTATGCTCATGCTAAGAACCGACATAATGGAATTACTGAAATAAATGTGCTGTGAGGAATGGAAAATATGGTGCAGGTGTCTTGATCATGATAAATTGTGATTCTTCTGTTGAACTCTTTCTAAAAACAGATTCATTCTTTTAATTTGAAATCACATTCCTTTATAAAAACAGTTTTTGTATGCAAGCACCATTTCATTAGTACGGCTAATACTATAGTTGAGCCAAGGATATGCATTGATACTTTTCTTCATATGTAAATAAAGTTAAAATAAGGAGTATTTTGGTAGAGTATATACATACCTCACTGCTAGTGAAATTGCTTTCCTATGGTATATTCCTTACCAGAAAAATCTCTAAATAAAAAATAAGGCTTAAAGAAAACTACAATGTCTATAATGTGAAGCATTTCTTATTTTTGTCATTTCACAGGTGGAAATAGTCCATATGAGGTTGTCTTTGATGTGATTTAAATTGCTTATACTTAGTAGGTTACTTCAGTCACTGGATGCAGATTTTATGAAAACACTGCATTTGTCAATATATAATGTATGTGAAATAGGTAAATTTTTCTTTTTAACTTTTATTATGACTTACCAAACCTCTAAATCCAGAACTACCCTATATGTGAAATTAGGAGGTTAAGCTTAGATGAATCCTTCCCAAGCACAGGTCTCCTAATCCTTGCATTGTGTCTTCAGGGAAACAGAATCATCGTTGGGGCTGTGGGAGTAGTGAAGAATGAAGGAGCTGTACAAAAGGTCTGTTTATAGTGTGGAGGCGGAATATACCCTTGGGAAACTCCCTTTTTGTTCTTAAGACCTTCAGCTAATTGATTGAGGTTCACCCACATTATGGGAAGGTAATACGCTTTATTTAAGGCCAGTTAACTTAATCACATTTAGCTACTTCATAATAACAACTAAAACCAATGATTTAGCAAACAACTGGGAACCCTAGCCAAGCCAAGTTGATTCTTAAAATCATTGTCATGGGGTACTAGATCAGGGAAAAATTATTTGCAGTTTTTCAAAAGACTTAATGAAAACTATGCATTTTCCTATTATGTTTATACATTTTAGAATCAAACATTGATTGATTTTGTATTTTGAGCAATTTTATATGTGAAAACAGTTCTGTTTCTAGTTATGAAATAATTAAATCATCAAAATAGAAAAATGGTGTACTTGAAGAATTCTTGAAAAGTAAATTTAAAGAATCATTTCTCATAATAAAGATATTGGGCTTACAAATTTTAAAAAATTCTTTAGGAAGAATTCAAAGTTTGTCTTATTTTTCAGAAGGAAAGTGAATACGATTTCATTTGGCTTCCACTAGGACAAAATTATAAAATACTGTCAAGTTATAATATTTTCGTGTTCACAGTATGACCTGTATTAATCAGTATTCAATATTGACTAATTTTCATTTAATTTCTTTATCACTGCTTAGTATTTGAGCTTCCTTAGTATTAGGCATTTTTGTTTGTTTTAATCAGTTAGAAATGTTGATTTACAGCAGCAAGGCAAAGTTAATTTATCTAAAAGTAATATTTCACACTATTCTTCTTTAGAATATATGAGAACCATGGCATGAGTCATGTCTCTTTTTGAGGTTTCATCTGTGTAATTACGGATTTGGAAGATGGTAAGTTTTTTGGTAGTAATTGAAGAAACAGAGTTTTCTTAAGGATATACTGATAAACCTCCAAGAGACTGTGCAGTTAGAATATATCAATCTTATGGGAAACTGATTTTTTCTTTACTATGAAAGTATATAATATATGCTTATTTTAGAAGTATTGTTGTTATTGTTGTTGTTGTTGTTATATGCCGTCGAGTCGGACCCAACTCATAGCGACCCCTCCTTGGGTTTCCAAGGCAGTGTCACTACAGAAGTAGATTGCCCTATCTTCCTTCCGAGGAGTGGCTGGTGGGTTTGAACCGCCAGCCTTCTGGTTAGCAGTCAAGTGCCTTAGGCACTATGTTACCAGAGCTCCTTTAGAAATATTAGAAAAAGGAAAAAGTAAGAAATGGAGGAAATCACCTGTGTTGTCATTACTGAAAGACAACTACATTTAAAAGTTTGGTACGTTTCTCTTGTCTTACTGTTTCAATACAGTTTTGATCATAATATATCATTATGTATCCTGTTTTACAAAGTTAATTTTAAATTGGACAGCTGCATTGTAGAGGGAGGTACTACTTTGGTTTTTCTTGATTGTCACAAATACTTGAGTAATATCAGTAAATGCTTATAGGCAAAAAACGCAACAACAATAATAAGTCGAACTTAGAGAATTGATGCTTCTTACTTCATGCTGCTTAGATCAGGCCAAAGAAAAATGAACAAAGAATAGATGTAATCTAGTGAATTACTATCACTTTGCCCTCTTTTTTTTTTTTTGGTCTTTCCTATTAAAATATTAGAAGGCAAAAACAAAAAGCCTGGGATATCCCCCACATTAAAAATTTGTCATATACCATTCTAGTCTCGCTTTCCTGTTCATGGACCTTGTTTTCCTTTTAAAAAAACTCTGAGATCATATGCTGTAGGAAATGACCCTTTACTCTCTCAGTAGTAGACCCACAAGCTTTTTCATGCCACTGAAAGCCATTTCGTAAATATACTTTAAACTTTTGTGTAATGTTTCTTTGTACCCTACACTATTTACTCCTCTGTCATTTATCATTTTATGTTGTCTGCAGCTTTTTGGAAAGAGTACTTTTGATGAATGTCCTTGCAATAAAGTTTTTTCACATTCAAAATTATTTTCTTACGACAAATTTTTAGTGGTGCAACTGGTGGATCAAAGATACGAATATTGCCCACATGTTTGTGGCTATGTATAATTTCCACATTGTATCCAGAAAGGTAGTATAACTGTATTGTCCTGCCTGCAATGTATGAGAATTGCTTGTGGTTCCTCTCGCCCTTGCCAGAGTGACTTTAAAACGAAATAAAACTTTGCTTATTGAATAGGCCAAAAGTAGTATCTTGTTTATCTTTAAGTGACAAAGCAGAATAAGTGAGCTTTTGATCATAAAGGCATTAACTTTCATTTAAAGTAATAAAAATTTAAGGATATAATTGTTTAGCTAGATGAAGTGTCTAAAATAATTTTAATTCTGGTTTAATAATTGGCTACTGGGACAACAGAGACTGTAAGTTTTCCTTATCCTGATGTTCAAGAAATTTTTGGCTACTTTAAATTTGATTTCAAAATTTTGCATGTATATGACCTATATACATTTTTCTGGGAATTCCAAAGCAGTTGTCAGGTGCTCAAATAGTCATTGGACCTTTCACTCCCCACTCCCCCTGAGAAAAAAAAAAGAAAAACTATGAAAGCAATATATGTCACCATATAAGTTGCAAAGTAGTTAGGATTTTGTGTATAATCCTAGACAAATTCTAACCCCAAAATCTTTTGACATAAGATTTTGTTTGTTTGTTTTTATATGATTTCTGGAAAACAGATAGTGTTGGATTTGAATTGTTTTGCATATTCTGAAAAGTTGACAGAAAAAGATTATTTAGAAATATGCTTTTAAAATTAATATTTAATTTCTTAAAGCTATAAATCCAAAGGGTGAGTTCTTTCTTAAGCCTTTAAGGTCAAGCCATGGAATTTTATTTTTCTATTAATGAGTGTAGCAAATTTCAGCAAATATTTTTAAGTAACGGGTTTTTAGATAATATTTTGTCCCATTTACAACTTAATTTCTCTAAACATTTTGAACTGCATTTTAAAATTCTGTATACTCAATTTCTACTCAAGTTCTCTGATTTAAAGCCTCTTCAAGAACAGTCTTTTATAAATATAAAAAATTAAACTCTTAATAAATATGAATAATAAATATGTAGAAACTTGTGTTCTCTTGAATATTCCAGTGCCTCATATAACTCACTAAGGTTTCTACTTAAAACTACAAGTCTAAATGGATTACTCATTTACACATTTTTAAATTGGGTTTAGAAGACTGAATTGATATTCTAAAAGGACTGATTTTCTCAAATATTTTACAAATAACCAAAATTCTTTTATGTGTATGTGTATGTATAAATATATAAATACTTTGAGTGCTACTGAACGGATACTACATAGAACGTAACTGGTACCCTCAGAGAACCCTGGTTTTTTTGCTCCAGTAGAATTTCCTCCTTCCCAGCAGAATTCCTTCCCTGTCATTCATTCTGACTTTTCTAATAATTTATTTGTTGCAACCCAAGGAGGGGGTTGCTATGAGTCGGGGCCAACTCGACGGCACATAACAACAACAACAGTTAACTGTTTGACTTCCTATACATGCATATAGCTTAGTTTACTGTTTTTGTATTTTATAGAAATGGAATCATACCACATTTTTTTGTACCTTGCTTAATACATTCTTTTGCTTAATACTGTTTTTGTTGTGCGTGTCACCATTGTTCATTATTGCATATATTGCACTGTATGCCTATGCCACCATCTCATTGTCCTTTTTTAAGTGTTAATAGACATTTGGGTTGTTTTCACTTTATGGCTTTTAAGATTCGTGGAGTTACAAATATTCTTGTATGTCTCTCAGTGAACATGTACAAGGCTTTCTCGGGTATGTGTCAAGGAGTGGAATTTTTTGGTTGTACAATACATACTTCTTCAACTTAGGATATGTTCCAACTGTCTTCCCAAATAATTGTACAAGTTAATACTCCTACGAGGAGTACACAGGCATTCTTGTTCTCCATATCCTCACCAATCCTGTTATGCTTTTTAATTTTGCTGGTTGGTGGGCATTTCATTGCGAATTTAACTTCTGTTTTCCTTCTGACTGTGAGGTTGGTCATCTTTTCATGTTTATTGAACACTTGGAGTTCCTTTTTTGAGAAATGCCTTTAAAAATTGCCCATTTTTTCTATTGTGATGTCTGTGTTTTTCAAATTGGCTCTTGGAAATTCCATTTTTCCGTAAGTTATGTGTGTTGCCATTGTCTTCTACTTTATTATTTTGTTGTTTCACTTGCTTTATGGTGATTGTTAATGAACAGTTCTTAATTTTAATGTAATTGAATTCATCATTTTGAATATCATTAGGTATCTTGTGGCAGATATTCTTGTTTCTCATTTGTCTGAAGATACTTTATTCATTGTTTTTTTTTTTTTTTTAATTGTGATTTGGGTGAAAGTTTACAGGCAAATGCACTTTCCATACAGCAGTTCCCATACACTTTGTCTCATGACATTGACTACGATTTACCACAATACAACAGCTCCCTGAGCTGTCTCCCTGTGCACACACAGCCTTTCTATTCTCCCATAATTGATCTCTCCAAGGATTGTATCTTCCGAGAGTGTAAATGTTCACCTCATATGCCTGTCTTTTGTTTGGCTGGAAGATGCAGGAGGGGGTTCGATTCCAGCCAGTCCTGAAAGGCAGTGAGGGGCCATAATCTTAGTGGTTCTACCAGGCTCTATTAGACCAGCAAACCTGGTACCCCCTTTTTTTTTATGATTTTGAGTTTTGTTCCACATTGTTCTCCAACTCTGTCCAGGGTCTCCTATATAGATTCCCCTCCCGAGTGGTTGACAGTGGTAGCCGGGCACCATCTAGTTCTTCTGGTCTTATAGTCATATAGGCTGAAGATCATGATATACTGGTCGCTTGGACTAATTGTTTCCATGAATCTTTGGTATTCTTTGTTCTTCTTTGTTCTGAACAAGGAAAGACCCATTGTTGCATCTAGATGGCTGCTTGCAAGCTTTTAAGATCCCAGTCGCTACTCACCAGAGTAGGGTGTGGAATAATGTTTTGTGTAGTATATGTTATGCCAGTTGAGCTGGATGTCCCCTGTGACTATGGTCCCAAGCCCACAGGTCCAACTACTTGCTCCCTCTGGGTAGCTGGTTGTGGCCAAGAAGTAACTACAACCTTGTTCCTTGTCAGCTCTACTATATACCTGGGAATTCTTACAGAACATAGGAGTACACTTGTAGAAACATTGTCGGTCAGTTCTATACATGGTCTTGGGCACACTCCCCACTACACAGACATACTTGATGGTTCAGCCTGTCTGCCCATCTATCCACCCATATATCATGTTTGCCTTCACTGACAGCGCAGTAATGTATGTGCAAAAGGATTCATCTTTGTTGTCTTTACCTCCCATATACCTCTTTATGTCTTCCTTTTCTCAGTGCCACCTTGTTGATCACTCACATTTGGTACATTGCCCTTCTTGAAGATACCTTTATTCATTCTTGAACAATATTTTCACTGCATGTGGAATTCTAGGTTAATAGAGATTTCTATTTGTTTGTTTTTGGACATGGTGAAACTATTAACACCACCTTTTGCCTTTCTTTCTTACAAGTTGAGCTGCTGCTCATTTTTAAATAAGCTGTATTTTATTTTTTGGCAGCTTTTAAGATACTTAGCACTAGTTTTCTAAAGTTTTGGTTGTATTTGTCTAGATGGAAATTTACTTTTTTATTTTTGTTAAGTTTGAGATCTCTTGAACTTTTGGAGGTTTCCTAGCCATGATTATTTCAACAATATTTTATGCCTGATTTTTTTTCTCTTGTTCTTTTGGGACTCCAGCTAACTGTATATTAGATTGTCCCACTGACCTGTAGGTCGTCTTCCTTCTCTTCTCTGTTTTCCTTTTTTTTTAACCTTCCTGTGCTACATTTTGAATAGTTTCCCTTGACCTTTCTTAGATTTACTAATTTTTCTCAGCTGCTGTTAAAACCAGTCAGCCAGCCACTGGGGTTTTAATGTTGGTTATATTGTTTTTCAGATCTAGCATTTCTGTTGGTTCTTTCACATATATGTTTATCATTTTTATTATTTCCAATGCCTTGCTATACCACTTGTCTGTCAGTTTGTTGTACTGTGGTTCTTGCATGTTGCTGTGATACTGGAAGCTATGTTACCTGTATTTCAAATACCAGTAGGGTCACTCATGGTAGATAGCATTCAGCAGAGCTTCTAAACTAAGAAGAAGTACATGGGCAGGTACACTTGAAAAAATTGGCCATGGAAAACCTTGTGAATAGCAGAGAAACATTGTTTGTTATAGCCCTTCAGGTTGGAAGACCACTCAAAATACAACTGAGGAAGAGCTGCCACCTCAGAGTAAAGTTGACCTTAATGATGTGGATGGAGTAAAGCTTTTGGAACCTTCATTTGCTGATGTGGCCCAGCTGGCAATGAGAAGAAACAGCTGTAAGCATCCATTAAAAATCAGAGCATGGAATGTACAGAGTATGAATCTAGGAAAATTGGAAGTTGCAAAAAATGAAATAGAATACATAAAGATCAATATCGTAGATACTAGTGAGCTGAAATAGACAAGTATTGGCCATTTTGACTCAGATAATCATATGGTCTCCCATATTGGGAATGACAAATTGAACAGGAATGGCATCACTTTCATCATCAAGAAGAACATTCCAAGATCCTTAACTCAAGTGCAGAGCTGCCAGTGATAGGATAATATCCATATGCCTACAAGGAAGACCATTAATACTACTACTTATTTCAATATATGCACCAACCACTAAAACCAAAGATGAAGAAATGGAAGATTTTCATCAACTTCTGCAGTTGAAACTGACCAAACATACAACTGGTGATTAGAATGTGAAAGTTGGAAACAAAGAAGCAGCATTGGAAGTTGGAAAATATGACCTTGGTGTGATACAAATGATGACAGATTACAAGACAGAATTTTGTAAGACTAGTACTTACTTGTTACAGATACTTTTTTTCAACAAAATAAATGGCTACTATACATATGGACATTGCTAGATGGAATACAAAGGAATCAACTGTATTTGTGAAAACAGATGATGGAGAAGCTCAGTATCAGTCAGAACAAGGCCAGGGGCTGACTGTAGAAGATTATCAGTTGCTCATATGCAAGTTGAAGCTGAAGAAAATTGAAACAAGTCCACAAGAGCCAAAATAAGACTTTGATTATATCCCACCTGAATTTAGAGACCATCTCAATGGAACATATTTGACACCAATGACCAAGAAGAACAGAGGGGTTGTGGTATGACATCAAGATAGCTTATATGAAAGAAGCAAAAGGTCATTAAAAAGAAATGAAGAAAAGACCAAAATGGATGTCAGAAGAGACTCTGAAACTTGTTCTTGAATGGAGAGTAGTTAAAGAGAATGAAAGAAATTATGAAATAGCTGAACAGAAGCCTTCGTAGGGCAGCCTGACAAGACAGTG
Source organism: Orycteropus afer afer (assembly GCF_000298275.1). Taxonomy (NCBI): domain Eukaryota; kingdom Metazoa; phylum Chordata; class Mammalia; order Tubulidentata; family Orycteropodidae; genus Orycteropus; species Orycteropus afer. Next base: position 738,857 of record NW_006921620.1, on the reverse strand, counting down.
TTATAATGAAGTGTGCAAAGACCTGGAACTATAAAATCAAAAATGAACACTCCAGCCATTTTTCAAGCTAAAAGAACTGAAGGAAAAATTCAAGCCTCGAGTTGCAATATTGAAGGGTTCTATGGGCAAAGTACTGAATAATGCAGTGAGCATTAAAAGATGATAGGAATACACAGAATGACTGTACCAAAAAGAATTGGTCAGTACTTAGCCATTTCTGGAGGTAGCATCTGATCAAGAACCAGAGGTATTGAAGGAAGGAAGTGCAAAAACTGAAGGAATTGACAGAACAACAAGGCCTTAGGAATTGGCAGAATTCCAGGTGGGGTATCATTAATATCAGACAACAGTGCATTTTGCTGAACATAATTCAAGAACAGCTGCAGCAGTACATTGAAAGGGAATTGCTAGAAATTCAAACTGGATTCAGAAGAGGACACAGAATGAGGGGCATCTTTGCCAATGTCAGATGGATATAGGCTGAAAGCAGGAAATACCACAGAGATGTTTACCTGTGTTTTATTGACTGCAAAGGCATTTGAGTGTGTGGATTATAACCAATTAAAGATAACATTGCAAAGAATGGCAATTCCAGAACACATAATTGTGCTCATGAGGAACCTGCACATAGACCAGGAGGCAGTGTGAACAGAACATGGGATACAGCGTGGTTTAAAAATAGGAAAGGTGTGTGTCAGGGTTGTACCTTTCACCATATGTATTTAGTTTGTATGCAGAGCAAATAATCTGAGAAACTGGACTGTGTGAAGAATGCAGCATCAGTACTGGAGGAAGACTGGTTAACAACCTGTAATAGGCAGATAACACAACCATGCTTGCTGGAACCAAAGGTGACTCACGAAGATGAATATCAAAGACTATGGCAAAAAAGAGGAAGATTCTCAATGTGATGGATTGACACTATGGCTGCAACAGGGCTGTTATGAGGTGGAACCAACTTAACAGCACCTAACAACAGTAAGTTTCCAAATACAATTCCAGCATATAGTCAAAAATACAGGTACACAGGAAAACAAGATACCATGAACAAGACTCAGACCTGTAATTATTTTCAATTCTGGAATTGTAGATACAGACTATAACATTCAGAGAAAAAAAAAAAAGCTAGGCATTATTGTAGTTAGATGCTGTCTAGTTGGTTGTGACTCAGAGTGACTCTGTACAACAGAACAAAACACTGTTGGGTCCTGCACCATCCTCACAATCATGGCCATGCTTGAGCCCATCGTTGGTTGGCCAGGTAGCTAGCTGTCTTCCAAATCTCTTGGCATAGATGAATGAGTGCTTTCAGCTTTGCATCCATGTGTTCAAACATCTCAACTGGTATTCCATCAGTTCCTGGAGGCTTGTTTTTCACCAGTGCCTTCAGTGTAGGTTGCATTCCTTCCTTTAGTACCATTGCTTGTTGATCATATGCTACATCCTGTAAGGATGACTGTCAACAAATTCTTTTTGGCACAGTGACTATATTCTTTCCATCTTACTGTGATGCTTCCTACATCATTCACTGTTTGGCCCATAGAATCCTTCAATTTGGACACTACTGTAGGACTGTTTTGAGTCTTAGAACAGGAGTGCATCTCCCTTGTGTATTTGTTCACCTTGTAGACCTGTTGGCCTATCTGTTGTTTGGCTGAGAGTTAGCCATGAGAGTGAGTCCAATTCTAAGCCCAAAGGGTGACTCTGGGTTTCACCATTCTCTTTCTGACCAGTAATCTGGGTCTTTTTAAAATTTACGTAGTAATTCTTACTGCTACTGTGAATGCATTTTTCCTATAATTTTGTAATTGAATATTGCTGATACACAGAAAAATTTGTTAAGACGTATTTATATCTTCTTACCTTGCTAAACTCTTACTGTAAAAATTTTTAGTCAGTTCCTTTGAAATTCCTAAGTAGCCAGTCATATCATCTGCTAATTATGCCATTTTTCTATTACTTTCCAATATTTATACCTGTTCTTTTTCTTATGTTCTTGCATTATCAAGAATCTCTAGTACAAGATTGATAGCTGGCACTCATGTCTTGCTCATGATTTTAATGAGGGAGGATGCTTCTATTATTTTATCATGATTTTGCTGGAAATTTCTTACAATTTATCAAATTAAAAAGTTTATTTCTCATTGGTAAGAGTTTTTGTTTTCAATAAAATGGATTATGAGTTTTAACAAATACTTTTTTCTCTTTTGAGATTATCAAGTGACATTTCTCCTTTAATCTGTTGATGTAATAAAGTGCATTAATTGGCTTTTAAACATTAAACCATCCTTAGATCTCTAGGATAATTTTTTTCTTCTAGATTTTCAAACTTTTTGGTATAATTTGTATATACTACTCTCTTTCAAAACATTTAATCTCTATACTGTTACTATTTATTCTTTAATTCTAGCTTCTCCCATTTTTCTTTTTCTTTTTTAAAATTTTTATTGTGATTTGGGTGAAAGTTTACAGAGCAGATTCATTTTCCATACAGTAGTTCATACCCGTTTTGTTTCATGACGTTGACAGCTATTCCCCACAGTATAACAGCTCTCTTCCCACTTCCTCTGTAGTTACCTCTTCCCTGTCTTCTTCCCATACACTCCTGCCCCCGCAAGCTGTCACTGTGCAAACACTGCCCTTCTGTTCTCCCATGATTGCTCCAGGGAGTGTATCTACCTGATGTAAATGGTCACCCCATATGCCTGTCTGTTGTTTGGCTGGAAGCCACAGGAGTGAGTTCAATTCTAGACCTGAAGGGAACTGGGGGCCACAGTCTCAGGGATCTCACCAGATTCTGTCAGACCAGCAAACCTGGTCTCTTTTTTATAATTTTGAGTTTTGTTCCACATTGTTCTCCCACTCTATCCAGGATCTCCTGCACCAGTACCCCTCTGAGTGGTTGACAGTGGTAGCCAGGCACCATCTGGTTCTTCTGGTCGCATGGTCATACAGGATGAGGATCACATTGGTCTGTCAGTCCCTTGTTAGCACTTTTTTTTTGGGGGGGGGGGTAATTAAACTTACTAAAGGTTTTACCTGTTTTTGTTAGTCTTTTCAAGATGTACTCTTGGTATTAACTCTGCTTTTCTAACTTCCAAAGACATAAAGCTTTGTTTACTTCCAGCCTTTCTGGTTTTCTAATACATGTAAGGCTACATGTTTTCTATGCATATCAATTTGACCACATCACATGGGTTTAGATAAATAGATAGAATTGTTGCTTTCATTTATTTATTGCCTTGCATTTCAATTTTTATTTCCTTTTTCATCAGTTTCTGCCCTTTGAGAATTTACTGACATTTTATCTCTCACCTAAAATATATGTTGTTGTTGTTATGTGCCGTGGAGTCAGATGCGACTCATAGCGACCCCTCCTTGGGTTTCCCAGGCAGTATCATTACGGAAGTAGATTGCCCAACCTTCTCAGGAGTGGCTGGTGGGTTTGAACTGCCAGCTTTCTGATTAACAGTCAAGTGCCTTAGGCACTACTCTACCAGAGCTCTTGTTAATGTACTATTGTGTCTGAAAATAATAATCTCTGATTTTGGGAGTATAAAACTTTATATATGCATATGATCGGGATTTAAATGTTACTGTTGGAATCATATCTTACTCATATACTCTCTATTTAGCCTGTCAGGATCTGTGGAAAGTATACTAAGACCCCAGTATGATTTTTCCTGTGTGCATTTCTCTTCATACTCAGTTTTTGATTTCTGGATTTCCAAACATTGTTTTTAAGTATAAAAAGTTTATGATTATTGAATCTACTTTGTGGATTATTCCATTTTTAAATATTCTCCCCAAAAAAAAATCCCATTTTTAATTTTTTCATTATTTATCTGATCTTTGTTCTTCTTATTTTCTAGTGTAATTTTAAGGAACTCTGGTGGTGCAGTGCCTAAGGGATTTGACTGCTAACCAGAAGGTTGGTGGTTCAAACCCCCCTGCCACTACACAGAAGGAAGATGAGGCAGTCTACTTTCATAAAGATTTATGGCTTTGGAAACCCAATGGGGGTCTCTGTGAGTCAGAATCGAGTCAATGTCAGTGAGTTTGGTTTGATTTTTTTTCTTTTTAGTGTTATTTTATTTTCCGGTTACTGCTTGTCAGTGACATATAAATAGATGTTGTGATGAAGTCACCCAGTTTAAGATGATCAGGTGAAAATAACCATTCCTCTTTTGTTGCTCGTGTAATGTTCGAACTTATCACTTGTCATATTATTTTATGCTTTCTATATATTGTGCTTTCTTAATGTTTCTTTTCATTTCCCATCTTTTATTGGATGGACTGATTAATTTCCTTAGGTGTTTTATGCATAAACAAGTAACTATAGGATTAAATAGAGCAAAGAAAAATATCTGTTTCTTTAGATTATACATTGTAGTTTTTCTTGCAATTTTTCTTTTTCAAATTAAATCTTGAGTCCACTTGAGAGTCATTTTTGCAATGTTAGCATAGTAGTCTCTTTCTCTCTTCTTCCAAATGGATAATCAGCTGTAGTACCATGATTTTGTAAACAGTTCTTCCTTGTCCAACAGAATTGAACCACTGCCTTTGTCACATTCTCAAATTCTCATGTATCCTTCGATCTGTGTCTGGAATCTACATTTTGTTCAGCTTTGCCTTTTGTCTTTTTCTAATAAATACCATACTTACTTGATTACATGCACACATATACTGTGTTCTAATAACTGTCAGAGTCCTCTCTCCCTCTTTAGAATATACCATACTATCATACTCCAACAGGAAGATTGTTAGAATGATTTTACTAATCTTCTCTTCTATTTCATTGCCAGTCTCATTTGTCCCTTTATAAATAATTTGTTCTTTCTGCCTGGATTATAAGATTGTCTGGTTATCTTTAGAGTTCAGGAATTTCAGCAAAGCATGCCTAAAGGTGTGCTTTTCTAATCAATCTAGTCTGGAACTTAAGACACAATTCTTTATCTAACTCAGGTAAGATTTTCTTATTTTATTGACTATTTTTATGTTTTCCATTTGTTCTTTTTTCTCTTCCAGAACTCCCATTAATTGCATGTTGGATTTCCTCAATACAGTCTTCAAATATTTTCCTTCATGATTTCCATTTATGTCTGCTTTGTACTTTGAGGTATTTCTTGTAGTCAGTCTTTAAAGCAAATCATAGATGGGAGTAAGAGTGACCATCCTCCAAAAATAGGGTTATTAAGCTTTTAGTAGTCTCTCTGTGTCCATATGTGCTTGTTATACTTGAATTTCCTTAAATATTCTTACTTTTGTTCATGTTGTCATCTTTCTTCTTTAGCATCTCTGTTATACTGAGCACATATTCTGAGTATTCTGTTGATTTTCCTTTCTCTGGTTGGTGGCTCACTTTAGATGGCCCCAGGCAGTAGAAAGCTACCTTGCTGAGGTACCTGAAGGGCTTCTCTGGTCTCCTTGTTTGTTACTGAGCTCTCTGGAATCTCTCAGCCTCAACGGCATGGAGAACAGGTCTACACTCAGTTCTTTTTTGGCTTCACGAAGGCCTAATACACTTGTATGTGGGAGAGAGTTGCCCTTCTCCCCTGGAACCCAAAAATCCCTGATAGTTGAGCTCTTGCTGAGTCTGCTGCCTTCTAATCCTCACCCTTAAGCTTCAATACATGTAGAAGAAAGTTCCACACCAGTGCCAACCAACCATACCAATGCCATACCAACATTTTTGGGTAGAGTTAGAACTTGTGAATCTATTTTCCATGTCTCTTAACTTTTCTTTTATGCCTTTTCATCCCTTTGTCTTTTTATAGTCTGCTTAGGGAAAATTCCCTGACTAGGTCTTCTAATTCATTAATGGACTCTAAAACCATACTCATTCTAATCAGCGTGACTCTTAAATTGTTTGTTTGGGGATTTGATGTTTTGTTTGTTTGTTGACACTCATCCTTTTTATTTCTAAGATCTTTACTTATTCTTCACAAAACCTGTTTTGTTTTGTGGATGTGATTTTCTGTTGGCCTTATTAAGACTTTAATTAAATATTATTTTAAGTCTCGTTTTTGCTCTATTAGTGAGCCTTGGTGGTGTGGTGGTTAAAAGTGCTTGGCTGCTAACCAGAAGGTCAGCACTTTGAACTCCCCAGCTGCTCCATGAGAGAAGAATATAGCAGTCTGCTTCTATGATGAAGCCTTGGAAACCCTATGGGGTAGTTGTACTTTGTCTATGTAGTTATTATAGGGTTGTTATGAGTCAAGATCGACAACAGTAGGTTTGGTTTTTCTGGGATTTTTGCTCTGTTAATTGTTTTCTTAGGGATTAGTTTTATTTGTTGAGTTCAATACCCTTTGATGATACGGGTTTCTTTCAAGTATGTGGTGATTCTTGCTTGTTTGCTCATCTTTTGTTTCGGATTTGTTAGCCTACCTGCAGATGCTCTGTGTATTATTCAGTCTATTTCTGGTAATTGTGGGGAAAAGGTGAGATATAAGGATATTGAGTTTTCTGGAATTGAAGGTAAGACTTCCTTGTTTCGTTTTCGTATTAGAGGCCAATACCATGCCTCTCTGCCATATCTAAACTAAAAGCTCCCCACCTCGGTCTACCTTTTGTATCAGTCTTCCTGGGCCTGGTTTCTGTTCATGTTTTGTTTTTTTTTCCCAGTAAAACTACATTTGCTGTTTGTTTTTTCAAGGATTGCTCATAATTTCTGATTCATTAAAGTATCCTTTCTTCTTTCCTAACATTGTTAAGGACTTTAAAAATGTTTTCTTTATGTCAGTTTGTAGAGATTAGAGGGTCTTTATCCAAACTAGAAAGTGATCCATAAATTATTTTGAATATTCATCTTCCCTAGTTCATCCAAACCACTTTCCCAAGCTATTCTGTCTTCTCAGTCATTGGTAAACTTTTCAGTGGGATACACAGACTATAAGAGACACTTTATGTGGTAGTTACATTTGTCAGCTTGACTGGGCCTGGTTGAGTGGCTGGGCAGCTGGTGGCAGTTAATCCCCATGAGGAGACTAGCAATCAGCTCCAGGGTGGGATCTACCACAAGCAGCTGAGCAGCTGCCTTTGGGATGTGGTCTGCTTCCTGTATTTAAGGAGGAGGAGCCTTGGGAATGGTCCCTAGTTTATGGCACACTTGGACCCTGCATGTAGCCATGTCGTTGTTCAGCAGCCTGTTACGCTCTGCCGACCTTGGGATCTACAATGGACTTAAGTTAATGGCTTGCCGTGTGGTTTGGTAACATCGGGACTGTGCCTTTTTACTTGTCCACCTTGGGACTTCCCAGCCTCAGCAGCCAGTGGCTGTCTGTGTGAAGAAATACCTCTAGCTCCAGTGGGCCGGGAGCAGGAGGCAGAGCTGGACCCCATGGTTGAGGGGCTTTCACCCAGCCCCTAGAGCCTGGCACTTTGAACTTGGACGTAAAGCCTCCAAATTATAAAAATAAACTCCTATTTCTTAAGGCCATCCCATCTGTGGTATATTCCTGTCAGAGCGGCACTAGGTAACCAGAACATTTTATTATGTGAAAATCTTTTTTTTTCCTTTGGTTGATAGAACAGTACATGTAATTTAGAGTGCTATATTATTTCTCTTTTAAGATAATTATACTCAAACCATTATGAAATCATGTTATAAAGTAGTCCTTTAAAAAATCAAAACAGTGTAGACACTATATGTTGTTGTTAGTTGCCATCGCATCAGTTGTGACTCATAATGACCCTATTACGTACAACAAAATGAAATGTTGCCCAATCCTGTGCCTCCCTCACAATTGTTGCTATAGTTGAGGCCACTGTTCCAGCCACTGTGTCAGTCCATCTTGTTAAGGGTCTTTTCATTTTTCACTGACCCTCTATCTACTTTACCAACCATGATGTGCTTCTCCAGGATGGATCCTTCCTGATAGCATGTCCAACCTAATTTCTGAGGACCATTATGGCTGCATTTCTTCCAAGTTCATTCTTCTGGCAGTCCATGGTATATTCAGTATTCTTTACCAACATCATAATTCCATTGCATCAGTTCTTTGGTCTTCCTTCTTCATTGTCCAGCTTATATGTGCCTATGAGGTGATTAAAAATACCATGGCTTCAGTCAGTCACACCTTAGTCCTCAAAGTGAGGACTAAGTTGCTTTTTAACATGTTGCAGAGGTCTTTTGCAGCAGATTTGCTGAATGCAGTTAATGTCATTTGATTTCTTGACTGCTGCTTCGATAGGCATTGATTGTGGATGTAAGTAAAGCGAAATCCTTTAAACTTAAGTATTTTCTCCATTGATCATGATGTTGCCTATTGGCCCAGTTGTGAGGGTTTTTGTTTTCTTTATATTGAGTTTTAATGCATATTGAAGGCTGTAGTCTTTGATTTTTGTCTTCATCAGTAAGTCCTCTTTGCTTGCAGCAAGCAAGGTTGTGTCATCTGCTTATTGCAAGTTGTTAATGAATCTTCCTGCAGTCCTGGTGCCACGTACTTTTAGTCCAGCTTCTCACATTACTTGCTCAGCATACATATTGAATAAGTATGGTGAAAGGATACAACCCTGATGCATACTTTTCCTGATTTTAAACCACAGTACCCCCTTGGTCTTTTCTGCCTCTCGGTCTATATACAGGTTCCACTTGAGCACAATTAAGTGCTCTGGAATTCCCATACATAATTTGTTGTGATCCACATACTCAAATGCCTTTGCATAACCAATAAAACGAAGGTAAACATATTTCTGGTATTCTCTGCTTTCAGCCAAGATCCATTTGACATCAGCAATGATAACCGTCATTCCATATCCTCTTCTGAATGGCTTGAATTTCTGGCAGTTCCCTGTTGATGTACTGCTGCAACTGTTTTTGAATTATTTTCAGCACAGTTTTACTTGCATGTGATACTAATGATACAGTTTAAGAATTTCCACATTTTGTTGGATCACCTTTCTTGGGAATAAACACAAATACGGATTTCTTCTGGTCGGTTGGCCAAATTGCTTGGCATAAATGGATGAAGGCTACCAGTGTTCCATCTGTTTTTTTGAAACATCTCAATTGGTATCCCATCAATTCCTGGACCCTTGCTTTTACCAATGCCTTCAGCACAGCTTGGACTTTTTCCTTCAGTACCATTGGCTCTTGATATTATTCTGCCTTCTGAAATGGTTGAACCAGTTCTTTTTGGTACAGTGACTGTACTCCTTCCATCTTCTTTTGATGCTTCCTGCATCATTCAATTTTTTGTCCTTAGAATCCTTCAGTATTGCACCTCGAGGTTTGACTCGAGGTTCATTTCTTTCAGCTTGAGAAATGCTGAGCATATTCTTCCCTTTTGGTTTTTAAGTCTAGATCTATGCACATTTCATAATAATACTTTACTTTGTCTTCTCGAGCTGCCCCTGGAAACCCTCTGTTCAGCTCTTTTACTTCCTTCCATTCTCTTTAGCTACTCTCCATTCAAGAACAAGTTTCAGAGTCTCTTCGTACATCCATTTTGGTCTTTTCTTTCTAGTCTTTTTAACAAAGTTTTGTTTATTCATGTATGATGCCCTTGATGTCATCCCACAACTCCTCTGTTCTTCGGTCTTAGTGTTTAATGGTCAGATCAACAGATTTGATTCCACTGAGATGTTCTCTGACTTCAGGTGGGATATAATGAAGGTCATTATTTGGCCCTTGTGGATTTTTTTAAATTTTCTTCAGCTTCAACTTGCATATGAGCAGTGTGATATTCTGTCTGTTCCACAGTCAGTTGGCCACTTGAGCTTCTCAATTATCTCTTTCCACCGATGTAGTTTATTTGATTCCTGTGTATTCCATCTGGTGAGATCCATATGTATAGTCGCTGTTTATGTTGTAGATAAAAAGGTATTTGCAATGAATAAGTCCTTGGTCTAGGTAAAATTCTATCATATGATCTCAGAGTCATTTCTATCACCAAGGTCATATTTTCTAGCTGCCATTCTTTGTTTCCAACGTATGCAATCCAATCACCAGTAATTATCAGTGCATCTTAATTGCATGTTTATCAAGTTCAGACTGCAGAAATTGGTAAAAGTCTTCCATTTCTTCATCTTTCACTCTAGTGGTTGGTGCATAAATTTAATAATAGTAGTATTAACTGGTTTTCTTGCAGGCATATGGATGTTATCACTGGCATTGTTGTACTTCAAGTTAGATTTTGAAATATTCTTTTTGACAATAGATGTGATGCCATTCCCCTTTAATTTGTCATTCCTGGCATGTAGACCATCTGATTATCCAATTCAAAATGGCCAGTAACAGTCCACTTCCAGCACTGTTTCACATGGTGTTCTGCTACTCATACCACTGCCCAATTTCTTCCAGAAGGAGATTGCCAGATCCTCCTTCCTAGCCTTTCTTAGTCTGGAAGCTGTGCTGCAACCTGTCCACTGTGGGTGAGCCTGCTGGCATTTGAAATACTGGTGGCATAGCTTCTAGTAGTACAGCAACACGCAAGCCACAATAGTGTGACAGATGAAGATGCATAGAAGTCCATAAGGAATGGAAGTATTACATTTTTAAGATGCTAATCTAAAACAGAGGGAGCTCTGGTAGCATAGTGGCTAAGGCACTTGACTGCTAACCAGAAGGCTAGCGGTTCAAACCCACCAGCCACTCCTCGGAAGGAAGGTTGGGCAATCCTACTTCCGTAGTGATACTGCCTCGGAAACCCAAGGAGGGGTCGCTATGAGTCAGGGCTGACTCGACGGCACATAACAAAAACAAAAAACAAAAATCTAAAACAGTGATTATAAACTTCTTAACCTCTGACTTAAGTTTTGTTTCTGCTTTTAAATTTTTTTATTAGATTGTTTTTATTAGGTGGTATTGACAGCTATTTATTTCTCTTTCCTCAAGACGGACAAGCTGCAAATTCAAAATGTCTGTACTTTGTCATTTCAGAACTAAAATATTACTTACCAAAGGTGAAAAATATTGTGAACATAGTTTTTTCAGGCTCCTGCTGTCATTTTGTGTAGTATATTCAAGCCCTTTGAGAGGTCCATACATTATGTATCATAGTTTCATGAGACTTTTCTCACCTAGAAGGCCAACACAGTAAGTACCTAAGGCCATTCACTGGGAAGATCAAAGAAACTTAAGTTCTCTCATATATAAATTTGAAAATTCATTTTCTCAAATAGGAGCTCTGGTGGTGTAGTGCCTAAGGCATTTGACTGCTAACCAGAAGGCTGGAGGTTGAAACCCACCAGCCACTCCTTGGAAGGAAGATTGGGCAATCTACTTCCATAGAGATACCACCTTGGAAACCCAAGGAGGGGTCTCTATGCGTCACAATCAACTCAACAGCAGTGAGTGTTTTTCTGAACTAGACATGTGCTCCTGTCATATTTCTTCCTCTGACGTAGCAGGCAAATAAATGCTCTTCTCATTAAAATCAAAGCTAATGTGACTGTTTAAATTGAATATTGGGAACTCCAGTACACAATCTGCTGTGGGATGTTGGGTACACTCAATCTGAAAGAAAGTTACTTCCATATTTATTGCTAAAACCAACAGGTTCTAAATGGTAACTGGCACAAAAGTACATTTTATTTTATTCTTACGATCTATTTTCTGGGTGATCTACTGAACTGCCTGAAAACAAACAAAATGAAGCATTTACAAATATCATTTGTAGATTCATCTGAGGCTCATTTAATGTTCAAGTCCACCAATCTTAATAAACTTCATATTTTTTAGACCTTTCAGAGGGAGGGTCTGATCTTGTTTGTTCTTCATTGCTATTTCCAGTCTCTTCTCCCTCCCTCCTCTCTAAAACTCCTTAGCTTTGAAGCTCATGCTACCAGACGTTCCACTCACCACTACTCCTTGTTGCAGTTATCTAACACTTCCCCAGTATGTCGCAAGAAAGCCCTGAAGAATTTTAGCTCCTGGTCACTCTACAATATAGCCCCATCCTCAGTCCTGAAGATTTCAAATATCCATTGGCGTTTGGGCAATGCCAATGTCCAAAGTGGCATTGGAGCAAATTCCTGAAGAACTTGAGTTGGTTATCCATGTAATAGGCAGAGGGAATGACAAATGCAGGGGCCATGGAGCGGGAGCATGGCTACGGTGCTGAAGGAACAGCAAGCAGGCCTTTATGAGGAGAAAAGTTAAAGCAAGAGAAAAAGGAGACAAAGTTAGCAGTAATGAGCTGTGTTACACAGGGCTTCCATGTCACTGTAAGGCGTGTAGAATAAGATCTCACCAATGAATTTATCCTTCACTGTACCTCAGCCTCTTTCTCCCCTGATCGCACCCTAAACCTTGTCTGCACCATAACTTTATTCTCAGTGTCAATATTCCTACTCTCTAAATTACCACTTCCTGTCTTCCAGTTTTCTTCACTCACACCCTCCGTTAATTCTTTAATCCCTCCAGGGCCCATAATCCATTGTTCTTACCACCTTTTCACTGACTTTCAGTGAAAGCTTTTACGTTTCCCCTTATCCCTTATCCACATTACATTCATCAGTTCTCTGTCAAGATCACTCCCTTGTAATCACCCATATCTTGATCCTCTTCCAGTTTGTGTACTCTCTTGGTAAAATCCCAACCCCAGTTAAATCAACCAAAGATGTCATTCTCCCATCTTAGGGAAACGAGAAAAAACAACAAACAAAAAACCTCTTTTGTCCCTAACTATTACCTCCAGCTACCACTCATTTTCTTTTCCTTTGAAAGCAAAACTAATTATCCAAATATTATTGAGCACTTACTATGTGCCAGGCACAATTCCAAATATTTTACATATATTAATCTTCCTTTATTTTCATAGCAGTCCAAAGAAGTAAGAGAGAGAATTTACAATGAGAAAAATTAGAAACAGCCTAATTTTGTAACTTTCCCAAGGTTACAGCTGGTAAGTGGTGAGGCCAAATTAAAATCCAGGTAACCTGGCATCAGAATGTGTGCTCTTAACTGATCATAAGCACAGTGTGTTTTAAAACCCAGTTTTCTTGCAGCCATGTTAGTTGGCGCACACTGATAGGTATGAGTAAACCCTACCCTACCCCAGTCCTCGTTCACCAGGACTAATGCTGACAGGTTCTGGCTATTGGGACACGGTGTAGGGTAGCGTTATATGGTCCTTAGATACCCTTCAAGCTGGAAACTGTCCTCAAGCCCTGTGGCCCAACATTCAGCCAAATGATTGGCCTATAAGGTGAACAGTAATACCAGAAGGGTATGGACTCCTTAGAACAATCAACCATATGAGATCAAGAGGAACATACTTGCCCTGGAATAGAGGTAGGAAGGCAGGAGGGAATGGTAAGAAGGACAAAGGGAAAGAGTGGGTGCAGGAAAGGAAGTGGGAAGACTGCTGTTGCATCATGGGGATTGCAGTGAATGTCACAAAACAATGTGTATGGGTTACTGAATGGAAAGCCAATTTGCTCTGTAAACTTGCCCACATACCACAATTTAAAAAACAACCATGGGTTGAATCAGATCAGTAATAAGATTTTTTTTTTTTTTTTTTTGGTCTGAATTTCCCCCTATGCAGTTGCTACTTTGAAATTTATGATGTCATAGATGGTAGATTTAAAAAAGAAAAAAAGCCAAGACCTTATACTTTCTAATTTAAAAAAAATGAATTTAAAAATTAGAGTTTAAAGACCCTAAAATTATGATTCTTTTCCTTAGAAGTTAATCTAACATATTCCCGGAGAATTTAGTTGAAGAGTTCCCTGTCATCCCTTACTTATTACTTCTTTCTTACGTTTCTCTTACATTCTTTGTTACATTCATCTTTGGGGGGAGGAGAAGTTTAGTTTGGATATTTTGTGAATAATTATACAGATTTAAATTTTTTTAAATAATAAATCCTCAGAATTAGGTTTTTAAGTTTTGAGAGCAAGGAAACATTCTCAGCATCATTCTGGCTGATTTCCCCATTCGCGTTGGCAGACTGGAGTCACATGCTCTTTCCTAAACAGTCACAGATGGGGGAACAGGGTTACTGTGAGTAGTTTATCCCTTTTCTGTGGTGAAACAGTGTGTAGTCAATCTCCATAACCACTACAGGTGAATTGTTAGTGTTTGTTACTTACTTTTTCTTTGATTTTGTTGGTGTCTCTTCTTGAAAGTTATTCTCATGTCAGAGATCATTTAATTTCCCATTTATGAAGTAACAGGCCAGCTTGCTTTTCCTAGTCATGTTGTTAACCCCTCCAACACCCCTTTATAATTCTGCCTTTTTGTATCCACACTTGCCTTAATTACATAGAGTTTGCAAAAAGTGGAAGATTTTTAATTCACAAGGAAAGGTCGAATTTGTCCAACAGGAACTGGTGTTAATATGAAATCACTAATAGCGTAGTGGCTAAGGCACTTGACTGCTAACCAGAAGGCTGGCGGTTCAAACCCACCAGCCACTCCCCGGAAGGAAGATGGGGCAATCTACTTCTGTAGTGATACTGCCCTGGAAACCCAAGGAGGGGTCGCTATGGGTCAGGTCTGACTCAACGGCACATAACAACAACAACAACAAAAGAGAATTAAAAAAAATGGACCTACACACTGCCGTGATGCAATGAAAATTCAACTATTTCTTAGGTGATTACATTTACTCTGAAATTTTGCTTAGAGAAGGGAAAAAGAAAACTGAATAATTTTGTCAAACTGGCCTAAACTTAATGACAAACTCCATAGGCCCTTTAGGAGTAATACCTGAAACATTGATTGCTTTAGTTCTAAAGACTATACATGACTTGGTTTGTAGAGACATGGCTTGAGAGTTTCAAATCATATCAAATTGCATGTGCTTTTAGGTGAGTTATTCCCTCTTACTAGATACTTAGCTTAGAGCTTTGGTCTAATCATCTTTGTTGTTGCTGTTGTTATATGCCGTCGAGTCGGCCCCAACTCATAGCGACCCGTCCTTGGGTTTTCGAGGCAGCACTATGGAAGTAGGATTGCCCAACCTTCCTTCCGAGGAGTGGCTGGTGGGTTTGAACCACCAGCCTTCTGGTTAGCAGTCAAGTGCCTTAGGCACTATGCTACCAGAGCTCCTAATCATCTTTAGGAAGTAAAATATTTTCATATTACTGACTTAAAGCAATGCAATGTTATCAAGAGTTGCTAAGACCAAGAATATAAGAATCCATGATCCAATGCCTTCCTGTGATGAATCCAGTTGTACCTGTGTTGGATGTGCTGGTTACTGCAGGAAAGGGTTTGTTATGTGTGTTGGATGTAAATATGAGTCTTTCTAACAGGTTCCTCGGGTTGATGCCAATAATGTGGATGAAGGACAAAGTATGAGTCAAGCAATTCAGAAATAGAGGGGTTATGTATTGAGTGGGAGCTGTAGACAATATGATGAGAGTTTTGGCAAGGCTAGACAGGTCTAAGTCATTTCTGAAGGTGGAGATCAGAGAGACTAGAACTAGCACTAGGAGGCATTAGAAAGGAGTCTTCCTTCAGTGTGGTTTTAGACTCAACCCAACAGATATGCTTGAAGAGCTAGTGGGGGTGGGGGGAGAGGGGGACAACAAAGTTTGCTTATTTATGTACCAGAGCTGAGTAAGGGGAAAGTGTTCCAGGAAAACTTTTGTTAAAATTGATGAAGGAAGAAAGGAGGCTTCAGTTTCGAGAGTAGCTGTCATTGTCACTGATTTTCAACAGCTACTTCATGGATGTGGCAACACTGTTAGAACCACCCAAATGATAAACACAAATTCAGTTGACTTTTCCTTTTACAGAATAAATACAATTTTCCCCTGACCACAAGGAAGAAAATTATGCAGATAGAAGAAATTTCTTCCATGGTTTTTTAGAAAACAGGATAATATTTCCCACTGTGGTGATTTGATAATGGTGATATGATGATAATGACAACAACAATGATGAAAGGAAATTTAAAGTCCAGTAGGTGTTATCAGAAGGGAGATAGGGTGTAGTGGGAAGCAAACCAGGTATCAGAACTTGGTTTCTAGGCCCAGATTGTTCCCTACTTTAGTCTAACACAAGACCCTGAATTCATATTGATTCTAGTTTTCCTAAGTAGAACTACATGATTTCTTGTCCTTCTGCCTCTGAAATTCCATGCTAACACTGTTGTTGTTGTTGTTATTGTTATGTGCCGACGAGTCGGATCCAACTCATAGTGACCCCTCCTTGGGTTTCCAAGGCAGTATCACTATGGAAGTAGATTGCCCAACCTTCCTTCCGAGGAGTGGCTGGTGGGTTTAAACTGCCAGCCTTCTGGTTAGCAGTCAAGTGCCTTAGGCACTATGCTACCAGAGCTCAGTAAACACTAATTATAATTATCCTGAACAGTATCAAAAGTAAAGAAAAATTAGCATCTCAGGAATAAAGTGCCCTTTTAATTAAGCTTAAGTATAATTGGTGTGTATAACAAAAGTGCTTTTTTTTTTTTTTTTTTTTTCCTGGAAACTTTATACCTCTGAAAGGGATGCAAGGGTTCATTTTGGCAAAGATAAAAGGCAGAACTGGTAGCACATCATATCACCACATGGAGGCTAGCAATTAGACATAAAGCCAAGCAAAATCACAAGGAGAGCCATAAATAAAAGAGAGTCTTAATGTGATTTAAATACCGTGACTGAATTGCATTCAGTGTCAGCCTGGTCACCAAGTCCAGTGCAACGTCATCTACTATAGAAACGTATTCTAGCAAAAGACTTGTGCATCCACCATCTGGCCCCCAACTCAGGGAGCACAGCTCACTGAATGACACATAACCCAGTGGGATGCAGCAAATTTGCTTAAACATGAGCACATCATCTTCTCATAACAAAGGCTGAATATGACCCTAATTTTATATTATGTAAACTATCTTGTGGAAATTATAAAACAGCAGTCTTCTGGTTAAGCCTATAAACATTCACTGATGCTGCTTCCTTTGTCATAAGCCAAAATTTTTAATATATAAATTTCAGCTTAAATTAAGAAGCCAATTAGATATGCTTTAAAAAGTCACCCTTTATGTGGTAGAATATAGAAGTGAGGGGGAAAAAAAGTACTATTACTAATAGGTATCTGACCCTGCAAACAGAGGTTTTATCAGGGAACTCCCAAAATTAGCTTCTGTTCCCTGTCACAGCCTCCTGGGAAGAGTGAGAGATGAGCTCTACTCAAGAGAAATTCCTCTAAGGTTTTTGCTTTTTAGTGTATGCCTTAAAAACTGTGATTCCAGGCATGTCCCAGAGTAAAGGCAATCATATCCAGACTTTCCAGGTCTCTGAGAGAAAGTCCACTGGACCTCTTGTTTTCTACATTATTTTGGAAGGATTTTATACTTCAGGAGGGACAGTAGGATTTGCCAAATGGAAAGTCTTTGTCATTCCTCAGACTGCTAAATATTTTATTGACTTTTAAAGAAAGGAGATTATAATACAGTCTGTTCTGTTATTTTAAAAAGCCCCCCAAACCCATAGATACTTAATATTCAAGAAACATTTCCAGGTGTGTGGTGTTCTTTCTGACAAAAAAATAGATGCTAAGGAAGGAGCATTATGTGGAAATTGGGAGCAAAGTAAAATGAACCATTTTTCTTTATAAAGTTGAATAAAACTATGATCCTATGTTGGGATAAAATGAGAAAACCTTACTCAAGAACTGAACTGTCATTGATAGAAGTCAAAAGAAACGGAAAGCATTCGTTAAACACAGTCCACTCGAAGAAGGAAATTGTCTCCTCACAAATGAGAAGCAAAAAGTTCACAATGATACAAGAAATCAAGAAATATTAAAAATTTTTAATGTTAATGTATTTCATATAAACTATGTGTCAGAAGCCAGAGTGGACCCTGTGACTAATAAGGTAAGAAATAATAGGGAATTCTGGGGAAAGCCTATGAAAGCTGGAATTCATCAGAGCTAGAGGCTTTGATAACATGACTCATGTTTCATGAACTGACCCAAAGTATTGAGCCAACTCTCTGGGGTGATGAGGTGAATGAAGACTGCAGAATGAAAACTAAAAAGAATGTGCCGATATTCTCTGATATAATCACTTGGACTTATAAATCTAGCCTGGAAAACCGCTGAAATTAGTCTAGGGGAAAAAAAAAAAAAAAACCTTAATTCATATATGTATTTAAAAGCACAATAGAAGTAGGCTCGTTGATGGCAGTTTAACATTATTTAAAAATAAAGCCTATTTTAGCCTAATATTGGGCTCTGAGCTTCTCTGTCTTAGATGTAAAACCAAAAAACCAAACCCACTGCCATTGAGTTGATTCCGACTCATAGCGAACCCCATTGGGTTTCTGAGGTGGTAAATCTTTACAAAAGTAGATTGTCCAGTCTTGCTTCCACAGAGTGGCTGATGGATTTGAACTGCCAACCTTCTGGTTAGCAGTCACATGCCTTAGGCACTGTGCTACCAGAACTTGTCTTGGATGGAAGGACCCTACAAATATGAAGGGCCATTTTTTTTTTTAAATGGTGACTAGCTGTTAGCTATCTCCCCTAAGTTCAAAACAACTGGAAATGGATCTAAGCTTTAGTGTGAGGGATTTAGACAAAGAATAAGGAAGGATATTGTTAATTGAAATAAGTTACTGAGTGATTCTTTGGAATCTGTGGAACTATTTTAAGAACACATTACTATCCCCAAGAACATTTATTGTCTATCTTTGACACAGGTGTGCCTCTAATGAGACGTGATGGGTTACACAAGTTAGGGGGAAGTCTCTGGCCTGGGGAATAACCACCAGAAGAACAGACTCACACAAGGAAGAAGCATAAACCCATAACCACCAAAATAGAGAGAGATGTGCATGCCAACATAATGCCAGGAGGGAGCTGGTTAAATTCTGAACATGTTCTAACTGCTTTTGGATAGCAAAAGAGTCTTCATTTTGTCAGTTGACACAATTTTGAATTGAGTTCCATTCTCTTTGGCATCTCTGATCTGTACACAGTTTCTGGAACAGCCTTCTCCTGGAGAGAATTTTCAAATAAACATTTGGCATCAATGGGATATTTTTTATAAAACTGCTTATGTTTTTCTTAGAGCAGCCTTTGACTTCCAGAAGATTCAAGCTGTCTCAAGGAGTCTGAGAACCCCAGGGTATTAGACCAATGCCAGGTATATTCCACCAAGGGCTTTGATTCTGGGGAAAAACCAAGATTGGTTTCTACTGATATGGATCCAGGAAGATAACAGTGGCATTTTATATTAGAAATTAAACTTTATTCAGACAACCTGTTAAGAACCATACTCTCCCGTATGTTTAGAATCATAGACTCAACAGCAGTAAACATATTTGAGAAATCTTAGTCATATGCAGTGGTGTGCCAGTAAATGTTTAACAGCAAGTGTAGCAAGGAGTATCTGATTTGCCGCGTTTGCCAATTTACAGTTCGTGTAAATGCTTTCACTGTGGCCAATTTTAAACTAACAAAATAACATCACTGAAGGTGGAGTTGGGGAGCGGTGTCCATAATGCCCTCTCTCTAGCCACTTGAGAGCCAACTGTAGCACACCAAGGGCCCTATGTCAGGTGGACGTAGACCACAGGAGTTCCAAAGCACCACTTTGACTATTCACCACCATTGCCATCATCACGCAGAATGTCTCCTTCCCAGTTGTGACACTCTAAAAGCAAACCAAACACATGGCTTCTCACTCTGAGAGCTATGATTTTTAAATCCCAAAGACTGTTACTTTTCAGGAGATTCACCAATGATACAACTACTTTTCTTAATATGACCCTGGCCCTTTTATGTTCTGATTGTTAGAAAATGAAATCAGTTTACTTTACAGAACTGATTTAAGCACTGATTCTTAGGAGCAGTATGTATAACCTTCAGACTAGAAAAGTAGTTGGGAGACATTTTGTTTTGGGTCTTAGTATTTTGGTGTTTAGAAGGCTAACAGCACACTGAGAAACACTACTTACCATGAAATGAAAGCCTATCTGGAAGCACATATTTCACAATAGTTCCAGAATCTCTCCCTTTGTTTATTTTTGGAAACTATACAACTCTTACATTAACATTAATCTATGACCTACCTCCATCTTCACTCCCAGACCTGCACACTTCTTTATAACTCCAGCACACCTGTATCTTTTATCCTCAGTCTCTCTGTAAAGGAAACAAAAAAGTGATTAACTTTCCCAATGCCAAAATGCCCAAATGACTTGGGCTCCTGCCCGTAAGTCATATCTTGTGTAAGGGTTGGAGTCTCCAGTTGCTTTCACACTTGCTTATGCAATCCTGCTCTGTGTACTTAAATCAAACAAAATCATTTGGCAACTTGCCCAAAACTTCCCCTGCCTTACAGGAGAAATCAAATGGCTTCTTAGCCATTTTAATAACAGTATGACTAATATTTATATTAACCTACTAATAACGTTCATGCTCAGCAATGCTTATATTGCCCTTTACAATGAACTTTCATGTGTTTGTTTACTGATCTTCACAACAATCCTCGGAGAGGTCAAGAAAGTGAGGCTCACAGAGCTAGTCACTTGCCTGGTGTCAAGTAATTCATACATAGTAGAGCTAGATCTTGAATATTCATCACCTGACTCCCAAATACATGTCCTTCCCACTACGCAATCACTGTCCGGTCTCAGAGCCTCTACCAATGATTAATATGCATTCAATAAGTATGTGATAGGTGCTTTCTGTGGGTGGAAAATTACAGAGTCTGTCAAGATGGATAAAACTAATCTTGCCATTAGTATTTAACATAAGCTGAACAGGGTTTAGAAATCCTAACCCATATTGAAACTATGTGAAATTCTAATTTTCTTTCATTTAACCATTGTGAGAGAATATTAGCCCAGATAAGGTCTTACTAGTCCTAGTCAAACTTCTGTTTTTGTTGTTAGGTTTTGTTTTTTGGCTAGTTACTTAATGTGAATAATCAGCTCATAATATTTGAGCAACTTATTTCCCAGTCAGTTAATTTTACTAATTTCTAGTACATCCTGCACATATTCAAACTCATGATATATTTCTTCACTGAATCTCCTTTGACAATAACAGTTAAGGACAACCTGATCCAATTTTCTTAATTGTTGTGAGTTAACCTTTTTGTCATGCTTTGCTATGAGTCAGATTCATTGGTGGATTCTTACTTGGCTGACATGCGTCACTGACAAAGTGATAGTATTGGGGACAGAAGAGGGTCTAGAGGAAAAGGGAGCAGCAGCAGAAGGAGGAAAGGAAATGTCAGTCAATAAGTAAGACCACAATCTGTGTAGCTGTGCGAAGAAGAAATGACAAATTATACAGAAAGCCTCTGGATCTTTGCCTGATTTTTAATTCTCCTCTGATGGAAAGAAAAAAATTATGGTAAAGAATGAGACATGAATTATGTTATTCTTCTCAAGCCTCACAGAAATATTTCTGAAGACTTCAGCTCACTCCACACTGTGGTACTAGAAAGTAATAGAGGTACTTTTGACACTAGAATGGCAAGCTCCATATATGAATGAAGAAGGTTACTGAGGGAATCTTATTGCTCAGTAATGGGGCCTGATAATGGAAATTCCTGGCTCCAACTACAGTGTTACCAACAAAGTTTGAATCTGATTCAAAGCAAAGCAGTGGCTCTTCTTGGTGGCAAGGAAGGCTTAGGTCTTCCTTTAGGACATCTCTCTCCTGCAGGTCGTTAGTGGATGCTTTTAGGAAATGAAGAGCTCTATAAATGGTCAGCTACATGTAGAAATATGCTCAAGGTCATGGCCTCACATCACACAAAGGACATTGCCTCACTGGAGGTTTTTCCAAGGCAAACCATTTTTCCCAAATTCTGGAATGTATAGTAGAACCAGGCACCACTTCCAGGGGGTGTAGGTGTAGATACATGACTTTCAAGCACTGGGAGAGATGCACCTGGAGCCACAGTTCTGTTGTATTTCTCACATGCCAAGTTCTATAAATGGAAGCCGGACCAGGAGGCATGGTTTGTCTGTAGACCACCAGATGGCACTATATAAAGAACAAAAGAAGATCATTTATATCTTCTGGAAGGAAAGTGGATGCTAGTGTAAGTTATCTTAGTTTATAAAGGACTTTCTTAAAGATCTATGCTCACAAAGGAAAAGAAAGAACAAAAAAATGGTGCTACTTTGAATGGTGGCTATAGCCTTTGTAGGCTTGGAAGTGCCATGATTTGATAGCATTTCTGTAACAACCAAAAAATCATTTATAAACTATTTGAAAGAGAGAGTGAAATAATTGTTAAGCTACTATAGGGTGAGGCAGGGAAAGGGGCAGGAAAATCTTGTAAAAATTAAATATTAAATTGGGGACAACCAGAGTAATAGCATCTTTACAAATTTACTGTCTCCTACAGAGTGGCTAGGATCTCTGGTGGCATAGTGCCTAAGGCATTTGACTGCTAACCAGAAGGCTAGCAGTTCAAACCCACCAGCCACTTCTCAGAAGGAAGCTTGGGCAATCTACTTCCATAGTGATACTGCCTCATAAATCCAAGGACAGGTCACTATGAGTTGGATAGGACTTGACAGCAGTGAGTTTGGTTTTGTTGGTTTACGGAGTGGCTGGTGGATTGGAAGTGTCAACATTTTGATTAGCACCCCAATACTTTAACCACAACCCCACCTGAACTCCTTTTTTTCCAAGGCTAAAAAAGAACTTTATTCACATATTCCCACTTACCTACAAATTCTTAAAGACACAATTAGGAACTGATCTCGTTTGTAACCCAGTGACTGCCTGTATGTAAAAAGCACACTAAATTATCCCTTGGCTACAGTGCTATAAAAACAATAATCCAAAATTATTTTTTAACACCCACTATAGTCAACTACGTATCTTTAAATACCTATACCTATGAACTATTAATTCAAAACACTCTCCATACATCCAAGGACAATTTGAGAAGATAAGTTTGGAGTGAAACCAAGTCTAAATAAGTAGGTATTTTCTACTAGCCCAGAAGGAATTTAACAGCGATCAGTGTTCCATTTTTTAAGAAGAATCAGGAGGAAGCTAACTGTAGAAAAGATCAAGAAGAATGAGACTCAGTCTGGCTTCCTGCACGGATGGCACAAAGCCTCCTCAGCTGTGGAATTTTCAGCCCATAATGCAAATTTGACCCACGATGGTATGCATTGGTACCCCCCCCCCTCAGCAGAGGAGCCAATGGGTGTAAGAAAGCCAGTGGTGTTGGCCTAGCTATGACAACCCTGCCCTGCCGGACCCCTGGGCATTACATGGGGTGTGGATTCAGTGTCTGAGCAGGACCATTGAGTGTTACTCCTGCCAGTGCTCATCCACCATTTCTGGGTCTTTGGAGACCAGCTTTCTGTGTTTGTTGTTGTTGTTGTTGTTGTTATGTGCCATCGAGTTGGACCCAACTCATAGCGACCCCTCCTTGGGTTTCCGAGGCAGTATCACTACGGAAGTAGATTGCCCCATTTTCCTCTGTGTTTGCTAGCAGATCTTAAAAAGCCACATTGTTGCTAGGTGCTGTCGAGTTGGTCCCAACTCACAACAACCCTATGAAAAACAGAATGAAACACTGCCCGGTCCTGCACCATGCTCACAATCCTTGCTATGCTTGAGCTCATCATTGCAACCACTGTGTCAATCCATCTTGTGGAGGGTCTTCACCTATTTCGCTGACCCTTTACTTCGGCAAGTATGATATCCTTCTCCAGGGACTGGTCCCTTCTGAAAATGTGATTAGGCCATTCTTGCTTCTAAGGAGCATTCTGGTTGCACTTTTACCAAGACAGATTTGATCCCTCTTCTGGCAGTCTATGGTATATTCAATATTCTTCACCACAATTCAAATGCATCCATTCTTCAGTCTTCCTTATTCATTATCCAGCTTTCATATGCATATGGGGTGATGGAAAATACGATGGCTTGGGTCAAGTGCACCTTAGTCTTCAAACTGATATCTTTGCTCTTTAACACTTTAAAAAAGTCTTTTGCAGCAGATTCACCCAGTGCAATATGTCATTTGATTTCTTGACTGCTGCTTCTCTGGGCATTGATTATGGATTAAGTAAAATGAAATCCTTGACAACTTCAATTTTTTCTTCATTTATCGTGATGTTGCTTATTGGTCCAGATGTGAGGATTTTAGTTTTCTTTATGTTGAGGTGTAGTCCATATTGAAGACAGTCATCTTTGATCTTCATCAGTAATTGCTTCAAGTCATCCTTACTTTCAGCATGCAAGATTATGTCATCTGCATATTGCAGGTTGTTAATGAGTCTTCCACTAATTCTGTTGCTTCATTCTTCAGCTTCTTGGGTTATTTGTTCAGCATACAGACTGAACAAGTATGGTGAAAGGATACAACTCTAACACACATCCTTGCTGATTTTAAACCATGAAGTATCTATCCCCTTGTTCTGTTTGAACGACAGCCTCTTGATCTATGTACAGTTTCCCCTTGAGCACAATTAAATGTTCTGGAATTCCATTCTTTGCAATGTTATCCATAATTTGTTATGATCCGCACAGTGAAATGCCTTTGCATAGTCAGTAAAACACAGGTAAACATCTTTGCAATATACTTCCTGCCAATCTACTTCCAAAAAATCAGCCAATGAAACCTCTGTGGAGCAAAGTTCTGACACGCATGTGGACACCATGAGTTGGAGTTGATTCTATGGCAACTGTTATTATTATTATTATTAGTTGTGATTTGGGTGATTGTTTATAGAACAAATTGATTTTCCATTGAACAGTTTATACACATTTTGATTCATGACATTGATTGTATACCCCACAATGTAACACAGCTTTCCCACTTCTTCCATGTTTATCTTTTCCATTTCCCCTTTTTTCCTATTCCTTCCTGACTTCTGAGGTGTGTTGTTGTTGTTGTTATGTGCCGTCGAGTTGGACCTGACTCATAGCGACCCCTCCTTGGGTTTCCAAGGTAGTATCACTATGGAAGTAGATTTAGCCCTGGACAAATGCTACACTTTTGATCTCTTATGATTGGTTGTCCTAAGGAGTATATAACTCCCTGGTGTTATTTTTCATCTTATAAGCCCATTTATTGTTTGGCTGGAAGTTAAGCCAAGAGGGTAGGTTCAGTTCTAAGACTGAAGGGTGCCTAAGGTCTATAATCTTGGGGATTCCACCAGTCCCTATCAGACCAGTAAGCCTGGTCTTTATTATGATTTTGAGTGTTGTTCCATATATTTCTCCCACTCTATCCAGGACCTCCTATTGTGATCCCTGTCAGAGAAGTCAGCAGTGGTAGCTGGGCATCATCCAGTTCTGATGGTCTCAAAAGTTATGGAGCCTGGGGTTTGTGGAGTCCATTAGTCTTTGGAGTAATTGTTTCCATTTGTCTTTGATTTTCTTCACTCCTTTGCTCCAGATGAGCAGAGACCAATGGTTGCACCTTGGATAGCCGCTCACAAGCTTTTAAGACCCTATGGCACCTAACAACAACAAAAGTTGTTACTCACCAAAGTACAATGTAAAACATTGTCTTTGTGGACTATGTTATGCCAAGTGACCTTAATATCCCCCAAAACTATGGCCCTGAGCCCCCATGCCCAGGGACTCATTCCCTCAAAGTGTTTGGTTATGGCTAAGAAGTTTTCATAACTTTGCCCCCTGTATGCTCTACTGTATTCATGAATTGATTTGAAGCATGTATAAATACATATGTAGAAATATCTTTTGTCAAACGTATATATATTCGTAAGCATAGTCCCATTCACCTTCCCACACCTGTTCAGCTTGCATGTCTATCTAGGTATCCACTCATAGTGCAGGACTGTGTATTTCTTTTTGTTGCTTTAACTCTTGTGCTCTTCCCAGTGTCTTCCTTTGCTTTGACCATTTTCTGCTAATCTTTCCGTTATTGTATATTGCCTTTCCCTTCACCCAAGTTAAAATGTGTCTACCTCTAGTCAGTGATTTACCTCCCTTTTCCCTCTCTGGTAAACTTCAAAGAACGTTTCTCTCTGTGAGTAAACTTTTTCTTGGTATTTTATAGTAGTGTTCTTGTACAATATTTGTCCTTTTGGGCTTGAACAATTTCACTCATATACTGTCCTCAGGTTTCTCTATGTTATAAGGTGTTTCACAGATTGATCATTATCCTTTAACATGTTGTTGTTGTTGTTGTTGTTATGTTGTTATGTGCCATCAAGTTGGACCCGACTCATAGTGACCCCTCCTTGGGTTTCTGAGGCACTATCACTATGGAAGTAGAGTGCCCCATCTTCCTTCCAAGAAGTGGCTGGTGGGTTTGAACTGCCAGCCTTCTGGTTAGCAGTCAAGTGCCTTAGGCACTATGTATGTTCATTGTGTGTATGTACCCATAGTTCATTCATTCATTGATGGGCACTTAGTTTTTTTCCTTCTGCCTAATGCTACTGTAAACTTGGGTGTGCATATATCTGTATGAGTTTTGACTCTTATTCCTCGAGGATATACACCTAGTAGTGGGACTGCTGGATCATATGATATTTCTATTTCTAGCTTTTTAAGGAAGTGCCATACTGTTTTTCCACAGCAATTGCACCATTTTACACTCTTGCCAGCAGTGTCCACCAACCGTCTGTCAGTTTGTCTACTGTGGTGGATTGTGTTTTGCTATGAGGCTAGAGGGTATGCCACTGATATTTCAAATACCAACAGGGTCACCCATGGTGGACAGGTCTTAGCAGAGCTTCAAGACTAAGACAGACTGGGAAGAAGGAAGGGACCATTCACTTCTCAAAGAGTTGGCTAGTGAAAACTTCATGAATAGCAGTGAAACACTGTCTGATATATTGCTGGAAAATTTTATGAATTGCCATGACATGCTGTCTGATATAGTGCTGGAAGATGAGTCCCTCAGGTTGGAAGGCACTTGCAAAAACAGCAAGGAGGCCACATGTTCTGACCTCCTCTAATCCCACAAAAGGAAGACAGAGTCATCATCAATAACCCAAGGCCTATTCCTACAAGGCCAGACATGCTGCCTCCCTCCAGCCCTTTCTCCAACTGTTCCTCCCAAAGCACCCATCACCTCTCTCCTGGGTTCGATAATTCGCTGCAGTGGCCACACAGAGCTCACAGATTATGGGGTTTATTA
>NW_006921620.1:696716-711714 GCF_000298275.1 Orycteropus afer afer | reverse complement strand
TCTCTTGCATCTCTTTCCCAGCAACGCGTGTCTCAGGAGCCCGTGTCTCTTTCAGCAGCATGTCTTCCTCAACCAGCAGTCAGAGAGAGTTCTGCCTCTAGGAGGCCTCCTTTTGAGCCCGGCAGGGTGGTCAAACTAGCCAATCATAGCATCAGAACTCTAAGCACCTGAGAGAGAGTGGGCACTCCCAGAACATTGTTTTGTGCCACGCCCAACAGAAATACTCCAGGTGGACAACTTCAGCAATCAGGAGCTCCTCAGTTGCTCATAGAAAATCCCACCTTGGAGTTTACAAAGACTTATGGGTAGAAAAGCCACACTAAGTAATTTACTACACCACAGCACTAAAAATATGATTGGGGAAGAGCTGCTTCCACTTTGAAGATTGACTTATTTCACTCAGCATAATGTCCTCCAAGTTCAATCCCATTATACAATGTTTTGCAGATTCTACATTATTCTTTAGTGTTGCATAGTATTCCTTTGTGTATATATACCATAGTCTGGTTGGTTATCCATTCTTCTGTTGATGGGCACCTAGGCTGTTTCCATCTTTTTGCTATTGTAAACAGTGCTGCAATGAACATGGGTGTGCATATATCTGTTCTTGTCCTGGCTCTCACTTCTTTAGGATATACACCTACTAATGGGATTGCTGGGTCAGATGGTATTTCTATTTCCAACTTTTTAAGGAATCTCCATACTGCTTTCCCCAGTGGTTGTATCGTTTTCCAGTCTGCCAGCAGTGTATGAGACTCCCGATCTCTCCACATTCTTGCCAGCATTAGTTATTATTTCTGTCTTGTTGAACTTTGCTGCTAGTGCTGGGGCAAGATGGTATCTCATTGTTGCTTTAATTTGCATCTCTCTATTGGCTAATGGGAGTTCTGGTAGTGTAGTGCCTAAGGCACTTGACTGCTAACCAGAAGGCTGGTGGTTCAAACCCACCAGCCGCTCCTCAGAAGGAAGGTTGGGCAATTTATTTCCATAATGATACTGCCTGGGAAACCCAAGGAGGGGTCGCTATGAGTCAGGTCCAAATCCACAGCACATAACAACAACAATGGCTAAGGATCATGAACATTTCTTCATATGTTTGTTGACCGTCTGAATATCCTCTTTGGTGAAGTATCTATTCATGTCTTCTGCTCATTTTAAATTGGATTTTGTCTTTTTATTGTTGAGGTGTTGGAGTTTTCTATAAATTTTAGAGATAAGTCCTTTGTCAGATATGTCATTCCCAAATATATTTTTTCCAAACAGTTAGTTCTCTTTTTACTCTTTTGGAGAAGTCTTTTGAAGCACATACAAATTTATTTTTTTAGAAGGTCCCATTCATCTAGTTTATCTTCTGTTGTTCGTGCATTTGGGTTATGCTTGATAGTCTATTTATGCCATAAATTAGGGTCCCTACATCTACCCCTATTTTTTCCTTGAGGAACTTTAAAGTTTAGGTCTTTGATCCATCTGGAGTTAGTTTTTGTGTACGGTGTGAGGTATGGATCTTGTTTCATTTTTCTGCAAATGGATATCCAGTTTTGCCAACAGTATTTGTTAAACAGACCATCTCTTCCCTCATTTAATGAATTTCAGCCCTTTGTCAAAGATCAGCTGACCATAGGCCGATGGATCTATTTCTGGGTTCTCAAGTCTGTTCTGTGTGTCTGTCATTCTACCAATACCAGGCTGTTTTGACTACTGTGGCTGTATAGTAAGTTTTGAGATCCAGGAATTTGAGACCTCCTACTTTGTTCTACTTCAGTAGTGCTTTGCTTACCTGAGGTCTCGTTCCTTTCCATATAAAATTAGTGATTGGTTTTTCCATATCCTTAAAGCACGTCAATGGGATCTGGATTGGGATTGCATTAAATGTATAGATTGTTTTGGGTAAAATTGACATTTTCACAATGTTCAATCTTCCTGTCCATGAGGATGGTATGGTCTTCCATTTATGTAGATCGCTTATGGTTTCTTGAATTAATGTTTTGCAATTTTCTTTGTACAGGTCTTTTGCATCTCTAGTGAGATTTATTTCCAAGTATTTTATTTTTTTGGTAGCTATTGTAAATGGTAATGATTTCCTTTTCAGCAATCTCTTTGCTGGTGTAGAGGAATCGAACTGATTTTTGGATGTTGATCTTGTATCCTGCCACTATGCTAAATCTCTCAATTAGTTCCAGTAGATTTTTTTCTGAGTCTCTTGGGTTTTCTATGTATAGGATCATATTATCAGCAAATATGGATAGTTTTACTTCTTCCTCACCAATTTGGATGCCTTTGATTTCCCTTTCTTGCCTTATTGCCCTGGCTAGGACTTCCAATACTATGTTGAATAGAAGTGGTGATAGAGGGCATCCTTGTCTGGTTCCCATTTGCAAGGGCAATGTTTTCAGTCTCTCTGCATTGAGAATAATGTTGGCTGTTGGTTTTGTATATATGCCCTTTATTATGTTGAGGAATTTCCCTTCTATTCCTATTTTGCTGAAGGTTTTTTACCAGGAATGGGGGTTGGATTTTATCAAATGCCTTTGCTGCATCGATTGATATGATCATGTGGTTCTGTTCCTTTGTTTTATTTGTGTGATGAATGACATTGATTTTCTCTAATGTTGAACCATCCTTGCATACCTGTTATGAACCTCACTTGGTCATAATGTATTATTTTATGATATGTTGTTGGAGTGTATTGGCCAGAATTTTGTTGAACATTTTTGCATCTATATTCATGAGGAACATTGGTCTATAGTTTTCCTTTTTAGTGATGTCTTTGCCTGGTTTTGGTATCAAGGTTATGTTTGCTTCATAAAATGAAATTGGAAGGATTCTATCCTTTCCTATGTTCTGGAATAGTTAGAGTATGGTTGGTGTCAATTTTTCTCTGAATATTTGGTAGAATTCTCCAGTGAAATCGTCTGGGCCAGGGTTTTTGTTGTTGTTGTTGGTAATTTTTTTATGACTTGTTCAATTTCTTCTTTTGTTATGTGTCTGTTCAAATTTTTTTACCTCAGTCTGTGTTAGTTTAGGTGAGTAGTATGTTTCTAGAAATCTGTCCATTTCGTCTAGATTTTCAAGTTTGTTGGAGTATAGCTCCTCATAGTATTCCGATATTATCCTTTTAATTTCTATTGGTTCTGTTGTGATCTTGCCCAATTTGTTTCTTATTCATGTTATTTTTATTCTCTCCCTCTTCTCATTTGTTAAATTTGCCAGTAGTTTGTCAATTTTATTAATCTTTTCAAAAAACCAACTTCTAGTCTTGTTGATTTTTTCTATTGTCTTTCTATTTTCTGTTTCATTTATTTCTCCTCAAATCTTTATTATTTAGTTTCTTCTGGTGACTATAGGCTTTCATTGCTGCTCTTTTTCCAATTGTTGGAGATGTTGGCTTGTTGATTTTCACTCTTTCTTCTTTATTGATGTGTACATTTATTGCTACAAATGGGCCTCTGATAACTGCTTTTCTGTGTCCCAAAGATTTTGGTATGTTGTGTTTTTATTCTCATTTGATTAAAGGAATTTTTTTTAATTTCATTTTTTATTTCTTCTATTACCCAGTCATTTTCAAGGAGAGTGTTACTCAGTTTCCATGTGTTTGCTCTTTTTCCATTGATCTTCCTATTGTTGATTTCTAATTTTATAGCATTGTGATCTGAGAAGGTGCTTTGCAGCATTTCAACGTCATTAAATTTATTAAGGCTTGCTTTGTGGCCTAACATATGGTCTATGATGGCGAATGTTTCCTTGTGCACTGAAAAGTAATGTATATTGTGCTGTTTTGGATGAAGTGCTCTGTAGATGTCTCTAAGGCCACTTTGGCGGATTGTACTGTTTACTTCTTCTTTGTCTTTGCTGAGTTTCTTTCCAGCTGTTCTATGTTTGGTTGAAAATGGTGTTAAAGTCTCCTACTATGACTGTGGAGTCATCTATTTGTCTTTTCAATTCTGTTAAAGTCTGATTCATGTATTTCAGGTCTTTTTCATTTGGTGCATAAATATTTATTATTGTTATGTCCTCTTGTTCAATTGATCCTTTAATCATTATATAATATTCTTCCTGATGGCAGTGCATTGTCTCTTATAGTGATTTTTGTCTTAAAGTCAATTTTATCAGAAATTAATATTGCCCCTCCTTCTCTTTTATGATTGCCATTTGCTTGATATATCTTTTTCCAATCTTTGATCTTTAGTCTATTTTTGTCTTTCTCTCTAAGGTGTGTCTCTTGTACACAGCATATTGATGAGTTATGTTTTCTTATCCAGTCTGCAACTCTCCGTCTCTTGAGTGGTCCATTTAATCCATTGACATTCAGTGTAATTATCAACAAGTATGAATTGGTTGCTGTCACTTTATTATGTGTTTTTTTTTTCATGGTGTTGCTGATTTCTTTTTTTCTATGTAATTTTCTGCACTGAGCTCAGTTTGTTTCTGAATTGTGTTATCCTTCCTTCATTGCTATTGTTTTAGTATTTGCTAAATATTTGTGCTTGTCCTCTTTTTCATTTGATGTGAAGGTTTATAATTTTTCTTTGAGGTTACCTGTAATTTATAATTTTCTTCCCAAGTTTAGAACAGTCAGTTCTATCTTGCAATTGTCTTGACTTTCTCAATTATTCTGTAACTATACTATTTTTTCCATGTTTTTGGTTTGTAGTTGTCTTCATTTGCCAATTGATGTCTCTGGTTGCCTGTTTACAATCTTGTAAGCTTATTTACTTTTTGCTTCCATAACTGGGTTGGTTTCTGGGTTATGTCACCATGTGTGTTAATGGTCAGTTGTTTGCTGTTGTTTGTTCTCTGTCCAAAGGACTCCCTTTAGTGTTTCTTGTAAGGTTGGTCTGGTTTTAACAAATTCCCTTAATTTCTGTGTATCTGAAAGTGTTCTAATTTCACCATCATATTGGAGGGACAATTTTGCTGGGTATATAATTTTTGGTTGGAAATTATTTTCTTTCAGAGTTTTATGTATACCATCCCATTGCCTTCTCACCTGTACTGTTTCTCCTGGGAAATCCAAGCTTAGTCTTATTGGTTGCCCTTTATAGGTAACTTTTCATTTTTCTTATTCTGCTTTCAGGATTCTTTCTTTGTCTTTGGTTTTGGTGAATTTGATGATGATATGTCTTGGTGATTTTCTTTTGGGGTCTATCCTGTTTGGAGTTCGTTTGGACTTCTTGAATGGATATATTCTCATCTTCCATCATATCAGGGAAATTCTCTTCCAAAAAATCTTCAACAATTTTCTCTGTGGTTTTGTTTGTCTCTTCCTGTTCTGGAACTCCAATTACATATAAGTTATTCCTTTTGATGGAATCCCACATGAACCTTAGGTTTCCTTCATTTTGTTTTGACCTTTTTTCTGATTGATCCCTTTCTAAAGAATTATTTAGGTATTTGTTTTCAATCTCACTAATTCTGTCTTCCATTGATTCAATTCTACTCATTTGCCCATTCAATGTGTTATCTATTTCTGAGAATTTAGTTTTAATATTCTTAATTTCTATCTATGGATTTTGTATCATTTCTAATTTTCCATTTATTTTGTTATTTTGTTTTTGTATTGTCTTCTGAAATCATTCTAGGGTTTTCTCTGTGTTTTCCTCCATTTTGTCAATGTTTTCCTTGACCTGTCTCTCAGGGTGTTGAATATAATTCAAGCTAAATATAATTATTTTGAATTCCTTATCAGGGAGTTCTGATGCTGCTTCATCCTCAGGAATGTGTTCTGGGTCTGTATCCTGGTACTTTGTTTCTCTTGCTTTATCTTGCTTCTTTGTGTGGACTGTGGTGGTCTGTTGTCTCTGAGACATTGTGACATTTTTGTGTTCATATTTAATTGGTGATTGTATATTGGAGTGATTTGCCTGAGATTTTGATTTTCTTTGTTTTGTTTGGATGTTATTTGAGTAAGCAGGGTACTATGTTTCTCTATTTGCTAGTTAGCAGCACTTATGCACCCACCACCTGTCTCCTAATGGGTGTGATAGAGAATGAGAGTGGCTGCACAGGTCTCTGTTAATTGTTTGTGAAGAACAGTTAAGGGTGAGTCAGGTTCTTTATCAGTGGTCGTGTATTGTTGGCCAGTTGGTGTAGAAGGAAATGGTGGCCCTCACTCAGTAAGTGAAGCTGAAGGAAGTGTAGGTGTGGTTGGGTTGTATGGGTATGGTTGCTGTCTCCCACTCAGTTGGAGAAAAACAACAATTGAAAAACCATCAAAAAAGTAAAAGCAAGAGGAAAAAACACCCACCACATAAACACACATGGGAACAATCACCAAAAAGAGAAAAAAAGAAAAAGAAAAGAGAGAGAGAAAAGGCAACAAATGAGAGAAAACATTTAAAGAAGTACTTTAAAAAGCCAAAAGAAATATGACTAGAAAAAGGGGGAAGGGAAACCCCACAATATCTTGGGAGGGGGAATAAGAGAAAAGAGAGTAGGAGAATAATGAAAAATAAAATGGGAAAAATGCAAAAAGGAAAACAAGGGATGGGGAGAACCATAAGAAAGAAATAATGGGAACCAGGAAAAGGGAAGAGAGAAAAAGTTGAAATCTAGAACCTGGGAAGGGAAGGAGAGAGCATAATAATAAGAAAGGAAGAAAAATAAAAGAATTGTTTTAAAACAGACAAAAACAAACAAACTGAAAAAAAAAAAAAAAAAAAAAGTTGGATGGGATGGGGCAGGGCACCCAGGCTTCATCAGAGTATACTGATGGGGATGGGATTGCTGCTGGCCCAGAAGGTGACTGGGGGTTGGGTGTGACTGTACCTTTATTCATCAAGAAGGCATAGGGTGTAAGAGTAACAAGGGGAATTTTGCACCTTTCCAGTCCTCAGGTGTCTGGTATGTCCTTGCTGTCCCTAGCAAGTAGAGCCTATTCTTAGGTCCCTGGAGCTCAGGGCTCCAGGATTATCTTCTGTATCCATGATAATTGGTTCCTTTTTTCTTTGCTGAAGAGGATCTGTGTAGTCCATCTGCTTATTCTGTCATCTTACCGGAACTCCCAAATCTGAGTGATTTTGTGTGCTGAAATTATATGCTGCCGCTTTGCTGAATCCTTCTATTAGTTCCAGTAGTTTTCTTGTTGAGTCTTTGGAATTCTCTATGTATAAGATCATATCATCTGCAAATAGATATCATTTTATTTCTTCTTTGACAACTTGGATGCCTTTTATTTCCCTCTCTTGCCTTATTGCTCTGGCAAGGACTTCCACTACATTATTGAATAGAAGTAGTGATAAATGGTATCTTTCTCTGGTACCCATTTGTAAAAGCAATGCTTTCAGTCTCATGCCATGGAGAAAAATTTTGGTTTTCTATGTTGTTGTTGTTGTTGTTATGTGCCGTCAAGTTGGACCCGACTCATAGTGACCCCTCCTTGGGTTTCCGAGGCAGTATCACTACGGAAGTAAATTGCCCCATCTTCCTTCCAAGGAGTGGCTGGTGGGTTTGAACTACCAGACTTCTGGTTAGCAGTCAAATGTCTTAGGCACTATGCCACCAGAGTTCTATATATGTCCTTAATAATGTTGAGGAATTTCCCTTCTATTCCTATATTGTTCAGGAATGGGTATTGGATTTTGTCAAATGCCTTTTCTATGCCAATTGATATAATTGTGTGGTTCTTTTCCTTTGTTTTATTTACGTGATGAATTATGTTGATTGTTTTTCTAATGTTGAACCATCCTTGCATACCTAGTATGAACCCCACTTGGTCATGATGGATTATTTTTTTGATATGTTGTTGGTGACTATTTGCTAGGATTTTATTGAGAATTTTTGCATATATTTTCATGAGAAATTTTGCATATATTGGTCTATTTTTTTTTTTTTTTTTTGAGTGGTGTCTTTGCCTGGCTTTGGTATCAGGGTTATGCTTGCTTCATAGATTGAGTTCAGGAGTAATCCACCCTTTTCTCTGTTCCAGAAT
Organism: Orycteropus afer afer; assembly: GCF_000298275.1. Lineage (NCBI taxonomy): Eukaryota > Metazoa > Chordata > Mammalia > Tubulidentata > Orycteropodidae > Orycteropus > Orycteropus afer. Next base: position 703,787 of record NW_006921620.1, on the reverse strand, counting down.
AATTTGAGTGGAATTGGTGTCATTTCTTCTCAGAACATTTAGTAGAATTCTCCAGTGAAGCCACCTGAGCCAGGACTTTGTTGTTGTTGTTGTTAGGGGTCTTTTTTTTTTTTTTTTTTATGATCTATCAAATTTCTTCTTTTGTGATGGGGCTGTTCAACTTTCTACCTCAGATTATGTTAGTTTGGGTAGCTACTATGTTTCTAGAAATTTGTCCATTTTTTCTAGGTTTCCAAATTTGTTGGAGTACAGTTTTTCATAGTATTCTGTTATTATCCTTTTTATTTCAGTTGGTTCTGTCATGATATTGCCTGTTTCATTTCTTATTCATGTTATTTGCATCTTCTTCTTTTCCTTTTTAAATTTCCCAGTGGTTTGTCAGTTTTATTAATCTTTTCAAAGAACCCACTTCTAGTCTTATTGATTCTTTCTACTGGTTTTGTTTTGTTATTCTTATTTGAAATAAGAAATGGAAATGGTGGGTTAAGTTGCTGATTTTGGTTCTTTCCTCTTTAGTGATATATGTATTTATTGCTACAAATTGTCCTCTGAGCACTACTTTTGCTGTGTCCTAAAGATTTTGGTATGTGGTATTTTCATTCTCATTTGATTCAAGGAATATTTTTATTTCATTTATTATTTTTCCTATTATTCATTAGTTTATAAACAGGGAATTACTCAGTTTCCTTGCTCTTCCTGCTGTTGATATCTAAGTTTATAGGATTTTATATGAGAAGATGGTTTATAGCTTTTTGATGTTTTAAAATTTATTGAGACTTGCTTTGTGGGCTAACATATGGTCTATTCTGAAGAATGTTCTATGTGTACTGGAAAAGAATGTATATTGTGCTGTTGTTGACTGGAATGTTTTGTATATGTCTATGAGGTTAAGTTGGTTGATTGTGTTCTTCAGATCTTCTGTATCTTTGTTGAGTTCCTTCCTAGTTCTATCCTTCATCGAATGTGGTGTATTAAACTGCCTTACTATTCTCTAACTGTCTAGTTCTCCTTTCAGTTCTGTTAAAGCTTAGTTTATGTACTTTGAGGTGCTTTCATTGGGTGCATAGATATTTATTATGATTATGTCATCTTGTGGAACTGATCCTTTAATCATTATATAATGTCTTTCCTTGTCTCTTTTGCTAGTTTTTGCCTTAAAGTCTATTTTGTCAGAAATTAATATTGCCACTTCTGATCTTTTTTGGCTGCCACTTGCTTGATATATGTTTTTCCATCCTCTGATGTTTAGCTTAGTTAAGGCATGTCTCTTTAGATTGCATATTGATTTGTCATGTTTTCTTATCCGTTCTACTCTTTATCTCTTGACTGATGCATTTAATCCACTTATTTCAGTGCAATTATCAATTGGTATGAATTTACTGGGGTTATTTTGCTGTGTTTTTGTTTTGTTTTCTTTTTGTGGTGTTGATGGCTTCTTTGTTCCATGCATTTTTCTTTGCTAAGGAGCTCTGGTGGTGTAGTGCTTAAGGCACTTGACTGCTGACCAGAAGTCTGGCTAGTCAAACCCACCAGCCACTCCTGGTAAGGAAGGTTGGGCAATCTACTTCCACAGGGATACTGCCTTGGAAACCCAAGGAGGGGTCACTATGAGTCACGGCCAACTTGATGGCACATAACAACAACAACAACAAGTTCATTTTATTTACAGATTTTTTTCTCATTTTCTTTTGGTTGTTGTTTTAGTATTTACTGAATCTTTATGATTTTCTTCTTTTTTATTTTGGTGAGAAAGTTTATTCATTTTCTTTGAGGTTACCCTGTGTGTTATTATTATTTTCCCAAGTTTAAAATAGTCCATTCTATCTTGATATTGTCTTGACTTCCTCTCCTTTTGTCTTGTGTGGAATAACTACATTTATTCACTCTTTTTCCTTTGTAGTTGTCATCATTTACAAATTTACAATTCTAGCTCCCTGTTTTCAATCTTGTAAATTTTTTTATTATTATTGATACTTCTATATCTCAGTTGATTTCTGGAAGATGTTGTCATGTGTCTTAATCTCAGCTTGTTGTTTGCCATTGCTATTTCTCTATCCAAAGTGCTCCTTTTGGCATTTCTTGTAAGGTTGGTCTGATTTTTACAAATTCCTATAATTTTTGTTTATCTAGAAGTGTCCTAAGTTCACTGTTGTATTTGAGAGGTAATTTGGTGAAATTAAATTCTTGGCTGGCAATTTTTTCCTTCAGGATTTTCTATATGTCATTCCATTTGCCTTCCTCCCTGCATGGTTTCTGCCAAGCAGAGTTTAGTTTTATTGGTTCTCCTTTGTACATGACCTTTTTTTTTTTTTTAAACCTGAGTTGCTTTTAGGATCTTTTCTTTGTCTTTGGTGCTGGAAAGTTTGCTTATGATATGTCTTGTAGATTTTCTTTTGGGGTCTATCCTATTTGGGGTTTGTTGCATCTCTTGAATGCATATCTTATCTTTCCTGATATTAGGGAAGTTTTCTTCTAACAAATCTTCAACAACTTTCTCAGGTTTTCTTTTCTTTTTTTTTTTTGTCTCTTCCTGTTCTGAAATTCTGATCACATGTGAGTTATTGCTTTTGGTGGTGTTCCACACAATTCTTAGGCTTTCTTCTTCTTCTTCTTTCTTTTTTTCTGATTGTTGCTATAACAAATTTGTATTAAGAGATTTGTCTTCAATTTTGCTAATTCTGTCTTCTATTGATTCAATTCTAGTCCTTTGCCCTTCCAATGTATTATCTATTTCTGAAATTTTAGTTATTAATCTTCTGGATTTCTATTTAGTATTTTCATATGATTTCTATTTTTCCATTATTTGTACATTTGTTTTTGTATTACTTTCCTGAATTCTTCTTGCTTTTTGTCTGTGTTTTCCTTGATTTTCTTTGTTTTTCCTTGGTGTTGTCTTTATTTTCCTTATCTTTCTCTTAAGTTGCTGAAATTATCTAAATAAAATTCTTTTGAATTAATTATTAGGTAGTTCTAATAGCATTTCTGCCTCTGGAAGATTTTCTGGCACTGTATTTTGGTCATTTGTTTAAACCATCTTATCCTTTTTGTTGTTGTTGTTGTTGTTGGTTGAATTGAAGCTATCCATTGCTCCCAAGTCATTATGGTGTTATTGTATTAATTTGTTGATTGTATGTTGGCCTGCTTCATCCTGATTTTTTGTTTTGTTTTGTTTTAATATATCTGGGCAATGGGGCATGTGTATTACTCAGTTCTCATTACCTGTCTCCTGATGAATTTAGTAATGGTTGAGACTGTGGGCATGAGTCTTTAATCACTGGACATATAGAGTAGCTGTGGACAAACTGCATGGGTGTTGACCACCATCTGTCACTAATTGTGTTGTACTGCAAAAGTTAATGGAACTTGCCTAGCGGGTAGGGCAGCTGAATAGAGTCACTGTTTCCTGACTTATGGGGAAAAATTTGGGGGAGGGGAAAGTGGAAGAAAAAAAGGAAACAAAAAAGGAAGAGGGAAGAGCTACGAAGAAAAAAGAAAAAGAACTATGAGGAAAAGAAAAGAAAAAGTCGTACAGTACTGGTGCAAGTACCAGAGGTGCAGAGGTGGGTACTGCTGGCTGCAGGGGGCAGGAGGGAGGGTACCTACTCCTCAAGATTGAAAAAAAAAAAAGGTGGGGAGAGAGAAAAATAAACAAGGGGAGAAGAGGGAAGAATCCAGAAGAAAGAAAGAGATTAAAAAATAGTGGCACACATCTAGAGGCAACAATGGGTCTCTCCTCGTCAAGAAGAAAGAAGAAAACCAAAAGTAATGGAAACAATCAGTCCTAGCGACTGGTACACCATCCGATCTGCAACCTATACAACTATGAGACCAGAAGAACTAGATGGTGCCTGGCTACCACTGTCATCCACTTGGAAGGGATGTAGGAGATCCTGGATAGAGAGGGAGAACAATGTGGTACAAAACTCAAAATCATTTGGAGGCAAAAAAAATAAAAGTTGGGGACCAGGTTTGCTGGTCCAACAGAGCCTGGTGGAACCACTGAGACTATGGCCCCTAGCTGCCCTTCAGGTCTGGAATTGAACCCACACCTGTGGTTTCCAGCCAAACAAAGTACAGGCATGTAAGTTAAACATTTACCTCAAGTAGTCACACGCCCTGAAGAGAAAAATCATGGGAGAAGGAAGGACTGCTTATGCACAGGGAGACAACTCAGGGGGCATGAGAGTATGGAGGGATGGACACTGGGAAGAGGTAACTATGGGGAGAAAGTGGAGTGGGAGCTGTTGCATTGTGGTAAACTGTGGTCAATGACATGAGACAAAGTATATGTGAACTGCTGTATGGAAAGTGAATTTGCTCTGTAAATCTTCACCCAAATCAAAATAAGAAAAAAAAAAAATAGTGGCACAGTACAAGAGCAGGCACTAGCCAGCAAACAGGTGTAACAGCAATGTGGCACTCATTCTGCAGGAGTGTGCACTGTCAACCACAGGACTGTAGGAGTGAGCAATGCTGACCCAGAAGGTGGTGGCAGGGGGGGGGCACTCTGTAGGATAAAAAAAAGGAAGAGGAGGAAGAAAAGAAGAAAAGATTGAAGGAAGAATTAAGAAATCAAAAGAAAAAAGAGAGCACAGCACTTGCAGTTTTGACTAGTTGCCAGGTGGATGGGGATGGGAAGGCTGTGCCTCTGGTCACCAGGAGGTTGTGCAGTTAGTGGGAGAGATCATATCTCCCTGGTAGCCAATTACCATGGTGATGTTAATTTGGTGCAGACTTGGGCAAGCAGAGCCAGTATCTAGTTGCTGCTCTGATCAGAATCCTGCTGGCAATAATTCAAAATGGTCACATTGTGTTGGGTTTGTTGGCAATTCACCACTCTGTATGCCTCTTTTTTCACTGTTTTCATCAGTCTCTTCCTCTAGTCCATATTTGATCTACGTCTTTACCCTTTCCTTTGAAGCTCTGGGTTCCAGGATCACCATCCATACTGTTTCACTTGGTTTCTTGGGTCTTTGTTGTAGCGGGCCTAGATAGTATACCTTTTACATTTGCTACAGCATCTTAGCTAATGGCACCCACCATTGTTTCAGATTGCCACACGTTAATTACCCCACTCCACCCTTTCTCTTATCCCCCACATCTAGTAGTTCACCATGTCCTATATCCTCCTCAGTATTCTTTCTAGTTGTGCCCTTCTCTCCATTACTTTTGCCACTATCTTGAATAAATATTTAATCTTTTATCTCTTTTTTTACTGTATCCACCCCCTGGTTAGCTCTCTGTTCATCCCTTCTCCACAGTGCTGATAGAATTTCTTTATAAAATATGAAATCTGATCTTGTGTCTTATCAGCTTAAAAACCATCAGTAGCCACCAGGACCTTCCAGAGAATATTCTACACTTCTAGCCTAGGTGCACTGATGGTGCAGTGGTAAAAGCATTCAGCTGCGAATGAAAAAGTCAGTGTTTCAAACCACCAGCTGCTCCATGGGAGAAAAATGAGGCAATCTGCTTCTGTAAAGATTGACAGCCTTTGAAATCCTATGGGACAGCTCTACTCTGTCCTATAGGGTAACTATGAGTTGGAATTGACTAGATGGCAGAGGTTTAGACAAAGTCTATAAGGTCCTGCATGGCCACCTGCTGCCTACTTCTCCAACTTCATCCAGTCTCATGACTAAATACCCCTTGTACACTGATGACTCCCAAATATATATCTGCACCCTAGACCTCTTCCCTGAGCTCCTTGCTTATATATACAATTGTCTACTTCACATTTCCTGTTAGATGTCTAATAAGCATCTCTAACTTTTCCTATCTAAAATCAAATTCTCTACCTTCATCACAAAACCTGTTATTCCCACAGTCTTTCCATCTTAGTTAAGCATAACTTTATCCTTTCAGCTGCTTAGGCCAACACTTTAGAGTTATCCTCATCCAAAATCCTGACAACTCTACCTTCGAATCACACTCATATAAAATTAACACAATATATGCAAGATTGGGAGCTCTGGTGGTGTAGTGCCTAAGGCATTTGACTGCTAATCAGAAGGCTGGTGGTTCAAACCTACCAGCCACTCCACAGAAGGAAGATTGGGCAACCATAGAGATACCACCTTGAAAAGCCAAGGAGGGGGTCACTATGAGTCAGGATTGAATCGATGGCAATGAGTTTGGTTTTTGGTTTTTCATGCAAGATTGGCCAAGGAAACTATAAAATACTTCTAAGAAAAGTTAAATAAATAAATAGATATACCATGTTCATGGGTAAGAGGACTCAATATTGTTAAGTGAATTCTCCCCAAACTGATCCACAGATTCAGTGCAACCCTAATCAAATCCAAGTATACCTTTTTCATAGACACTCACAAGCTGATTCCAAAATGTATACAAAAATGCAAAGGACCTAGAACAGCCACAGTAATTTTGAAAAAGAAGAATAAAGTTGGAGGACTTACATACCTTATTAAAGCCTTATTATAAAGTTACAGTAATCAAGACACTATGTTGTTGCTGTTGTTATGTGCCATCAAGTCGGATCCAACTCATAGCAACCCCTCCTTGGTTTTCCGAGGCAGTATCACTACTGAAATAGATTGCTCAACCTTCCTTCCGAGGAGTGGCTGATGGGTTTTAACTGCCAGTCTTCTGGTTAGCAGTCAAGTGCCTTAGGCACTATGCCACCAGAGCTCCCTCAAGACACTATAATACTGGCATAAGGATAGACATATATATCAATTAAACAAACTAACAAGTCCAGAAATATCCATGTATGGTCAATTAATTCTTTGACTTAGATACAAAGAAATTCAATAGGCAAGGACATATGCTGCTAGAAAAAGTGGACATCCTTATTTGAAAAATAGAATGTCAACCCTTACCTCATGCCATACACAAAAATTAACTTGGAATGAACCATAGATTTAAATGTAAAAACTAAACCATAATACATAGTAGAAAATATTGGGATAGGTAAAGATTTCTGAAAACACAAGTAGTGCAGGGTGGAAAAATAAATTTAATTTCATCAAAATTAGAAACTTATCTTCTATAATTAACCTTAATAAAATGGAAAGGGAAACCACATACTGGGAGAAATATATATAATAT
>NW_006921620.1:694084-696616 GCF_000298275.1 Orycteropus afer afer | reverse complement strand
AAAAAGGACTTGAATCCAGAATAATAAAGAACTCCTCCAAGTAATAGAAGTTAAATAGCTTAATTTAAAAATAGGTAAAAATTGAACACATTTGTCACAAATTGGTATATGAAATATCCTTAACATTGTTAATCATCTGGGACATGAAAATGAAAATCACAATGTGATGATGCTATATTCCAATTATCTATTGCTGTGTAACAAAACATGTCAAAATGTAGTGGCTTAAAAACAATGACAGTACTTATTTTACTCACAATTCTGCAATCTGGGTAAGGCTTAGCAGAGACAGCTCACCTCGGCTCCATTTGGTATTAAGTAGGACAACTTGAATGCTGAGGGCTAAAATTTTCTGAAGGCTCACCACTCACCTGCATGGCAGTTGATGTGATCTATCAGCTGGGATCATAGTTGGGGCTGTGGCCTCTCCATGTAGCCTGGGATTCCTCACACTATGACATATTCCAAGAGCACGTATAAGAGGAGAGTGAACCAAGTAGAAAGTGTATCATATTTTCTAACCTATTCTCAGAAGCTGAACTCACAAATCAACATCTGTCTTATTCTATTCATTAGAAATGAGTCACTAAGATGGCCCATATTCAAGGGAAGGGAGGAGGGTCAAAGAATTTCCAGTATATTTAAAACCACCATGTTGTTGTTAGGTACCATGAAGTGAATTCCAACTCATAGTGACCCTAAGTACAACAGAATGAAACACTGCCCAATCCTGTGCCATTCTCACAATCATTGCTATATATGAGTCCATCATTGCAGCCACTGTCTCAATCCATTTCATTGATGGTCTTCCCCTTTTTCACTGACCCTCTACTTTACCCAACATGATATCCTTCTCTAGGAATTGGTCCCTTCTGACAACATGACCAAAGTATGGGAGACTACTATTGTAGTAGTTAAGTTGTATGTCAACTTCGCTGGCCCTGGTTTTGAGTGGTTGGGTAGCTGAATGTAGTGATTCCCTGTGATGAAATTGGTAATCAACTCCATGGTGGAATCTACTGGAGCAGCTGAGTAGCTGTCTTAGGGATGTGGTCTGCTTCCAGTAGATAAGGAGAAGTTTTGAGAAGGTCTTGGCAGCTTTTTGGCATGCTTGGACCCTGCATGTAGCCAAGTCTTCATTCAGCAGCCTGCCACATCCTGCTGATCTTGGGACTTTTTCTGAACTTGAACTAGTGGCCTGACATGTTGTTTGATAATCTTGGGACTGTCCCATTTTACTTGTTGACCTTGGGTTTGCCAGCCTCAGCAGACAGCAGCTGCCTGAGTTAAGAAAAGACTCCAGCTTCAGTGGGCTGGGAGGAAGAGGCAGAGCTGAAGCCCAAGGTTGAGGGGCTTTCACCCAGCATATGGATCTGGCACTTGAACTTGGACTTCTAGCCTCCAAAACTGTAAGAGAACAAAGCCATTTGTTAAGACCACCTATTTGTGATATCTTCTGTTAGAACAGCACTAGAAGTAACCAAAACAACCATAGTAAAAAATTATTTACATTTCTTCCACAAGCAAAATACATTCATCTCTCTCTCAATCCCCCTGAAAAACTCTCATGTGTTTATTATAGCATCAAGGCTCAAGATGCAGGATTTCATTATCTAAATCAGATAAACCAGAGGCAGACGAGGCTCCCTCAGTACAAACCATCAAGTCCAGTTCTTGGTCTGAAGATCTGTGAACTAAAAAATTATGTGCCGCCCCACACATATACACAACATACAGTGGTAGGGCAAGATAACAAAGATAAAAATATTAGGCACACAGAAGTTATTGCTTCATAGCAATTCTGAAATTGACCTGGGCACATGTTGCCAGTTCCTTGATTTAGAACTTAGTCCATCGCTTTCTAAGAATAATTCTCCACAGCTCTTCACTCTTCCCTCTGGGTTCTTTATCATCTTTTCTTGTACTTAAGTCATCTTTCCTTGTACATAACAAAAGTCAGTGTTGCATCTGAGTAGTTTTCTTAACTTTCTTCCTACCCGTAGTAGTGTAGAGTTCCAAAAGTCTCTTTCCACTTCATTTTTAATATATTCATTCTGTTTCTTTCAGTCTGAGCTGGTAGTGCTTTGACCAATCATATTTTCTTATAAGTTTTGTGGAGTTCCTACAAATATATGGAGGTTTGATTTATTAGACAAAAGCTGCATGCAAAAATGTTGTCAAGGTCATTCTCTACATTGGGCTTCCTGTAAGACCGCTGGGAGATAATGACTGTGAGATCCTTAGAAGCATCACGGATTAACAGAGAGATCTGTAAGGGATATCCTCAAGATCTTTAGGGATTTTTGTCTATTTGAGGCATGTCTTAGGCTGGGTCCTCCTTTCTATTCTGTCTTAGTTTGGAAGCTCTGCTGAAACTTGTCCACTATGGGTGACTCCACTGGTATTTGAAACACTGATGGCATAGCTTCCCACATCACAATATCACGCATGCCACCACAATTTGATAAACTGCCATATGTGTGTGTATGTGTATGCACATACACACACACACAAATATATATATATATATAT
>NW_006921620.1:682759-693285 GCF_000298275.1 Orycteropus afer afer | reverse complement strand
ATATATATATATATATATATATATATACATAAAATATATATGAAACCTACAAAAGTTAGTACTTGATGAGATTGTATTGTTTTTATGGGTCTCACAAGTTTTTTATCTTTGACAGAGTGCAGTCTTACCACTTTCTGGCACTCTCTATTAGTAGAAAGTATATGTTTACACACACACATATATATGGATTATCACCCAAAAGAATTCTAGGAACTTGATGTGCATCATAAGATTTTTATCTTAATGCTAAGTTTGAAGTAGGGAGAGAGAGAGAGAGAGAAAAGGTGATGGGGGGGGGGGCAAGAGGGAGACAGACAGACAGATAGACAGAGATTTATCTCAAGGAAATGGCTCATATAGAGGTCGGCAAGTTCCAAATCTGTGAGTCAGATAGGCTGGAGTCTTCTCCTAAGTCATGTACCTGCAAGGGCTGTGTTGTGGTTACCTAGTACCGCTCTGACAGGAAACAGCACAAATGGGATGGCCTTAACAAACAGGAGTTTATTCTCTCACAGTTTGGAGGCTTTAAGTCCAAGTTCAAAGTGCCAGGCTCTAGCGGCTGGGTGAAAGACCCTCAACCTTGGGATCTAGCTCTGCCTCCTGCTCTTGGCCCACTGCAGCTAGACGTTTTTCTTCACTCACACAGCTGCTAGCTGCTGAGGCTGCCAAGCCCAAGGTAAACAGGCACAGTCTGGATATAACCAAACCACACGGCAGGCCATGAATTCAAGTTCACTGTAAGTCCCAAGGTCAGCAGAGCATGGCAGGCTGCCGAATAATGACACGGACATGCAGGGTCCAAGTGTGCCATATGCTAGAGACCATTCCCAAGGCTTCTCCTTAAATACAGGAAGCAGACTACATCCCAAAGGCCACTGCTTGTGGTTGATCCTACTACGGAGTTGATAGCCAGTCTCATCATGGGGAATAACTACCACTAGCTGCCCAGCCACTCAACCAGGCCTAGCCAAGTTGACACACAAACATAACTACCACAGGCTGACAAACCCAAGATCAGCAGGCAATACAGAAGGCTGTTGGCAACAGAGGGTGATGAATAAAGCTTGACAATTAAGATGGCAAGTTGCTGGCGCACAGCCTGCAAAGGCAACAGTCTCAAGATAGGCAAGCAATATGGCAGGCTGCTGGTTCAAGTGCAAAGAATTGGAGGTCAAAAGATGGTGAGCAAGATGGAGCAGAAAGTCAGAGAGCTTTTCCAAAATGTCTATATATATATTGGAAGCAGGTCACACCCCCAAGGAAACTTCTTATGAAGCTGTTCAAACTAGATCTTATCATAGAGGTAATTAAATTGTATCAGATCTCATCATGGGGGGGGGTGATTACATTATAATTGCTAAAACACTGAGAATCATTGCCCAGCCAAGTTGACACACCCCTTAGCCATCCTAAGGCACCATTAAAAATCTTCTTGAGGTCTTATCAGAAGTTTTATAGTCATATGCTAGGCTTCATATTTAGACTTATATGTTCCATACAGTGGTCTGGAGTAAAACCCTGCCTAGAGGCCATGTCTTAATTTTAGCAACATTTGTAATCTGCAAAAACTGATAAGAAACGTTTTTGTTTTCCAGCCCAGCAAGCTCTGTTCCTTTCTTTACATTTTTTGCATTTTCCTTTTGCATTTTACTATAAGCAACTAGAAGGAGCCAGAGAGCAATTCAAAACTTTGCCTGGGAATCTTAGCCGTTGTTGTTGTTATGTGCCGTGGAGTTGGACCCAACTCATAGCGATCCCTCCTTGGGTTTCTGAGGCAGTATCACTACGGAAGTAGATTGCCCTATCTTCCTTCTGAGTAGTGGCTGCACCCAGCTAATTAGGTACATTGCCTAATTTCCATGCTACTATAGGCAACAGTGTGGCTAATCTTTCACTGCTATATAGCAAGAGTCTCCTTTCCAGTTTCCAATAATGTTTTCTTCACTTTTGTTTAAACCCATGCCCAAAACCTCCTTAAAGACCATTAAGTTTCCATTAGGAGTATCTTTGAGATCCTTTAGGATTTCATTGATATTCTTTTTAAGTTTCTTCTAGATTTCACCAAAAGTCACTCCCTGTAATTTACATTTTTTGGTTACAACAGCACTCTTCTTTCAGATAACTGAATTTTCCCAATTAACTATTGCTGTGTTACAAACCACCCAAAAACTTAGTGGTTAAAAATAATGATAACGATGAATTTACACATGAAACTGCAATTTGAACAGGGCTTAGTGGGAAACATTCATCTCTGCTCATTTGGTGTCAGCTAGGGCTGCTTAATGGGCACAGATTAGGAGAGATTAACACATATTGTAGCAGGCGGAAGAAAGAATTAGTGAACTTTAGGATAAATCAATTAAGATTATTCACACTGAGGTACAGAAAGAGAAAATGAACAGAACTTTGGAGACCCATGAAGCATCAGGCATACCAGGAAGCATACCAGAAAGACAGAGAGGAAGGAGCAGAAAAAATATTTAAAGAAATAATGACAAAAATCTCTCCAGTTTGATTAAAAATATTAACCTACATATCTAAGAAATTAAAAAAGTCTAAGTAGGATAAACCAAAGAGATCCACTCCAAACACATCATAAAGTATCAAAAGCTGAAAACAAAGAAATAATCTTGAAAGCAACAATAGAAATGTGACTCATCATATACAAGGGACCCTCAAAAATATTAACAGCCGATATCTTACCAGAAACCACAGAGGCAAGAAGGCAGTGGAATAACATATTTAATGTGCTGAAAGAAAAACTGTTAACCAATAATTCTATATCTAGCAAACTATTTTTCAAAATCACAGGAGAATTTAAGACATTAACAAATAAAATAAAAGCAGAACTGCTCTACAAGAAATGCTAAATGGAGTTCTTCTGACTGAAATGAAAGGACAAAAAAAATAGTTATATAAATCCACATGAAGAACTAAAAACACCTAGAAAGGTAACTATATAAGTAAATATAAAAACCAGTATAAATTTAATTTTTCTTTGTCACTTCCTTCTTCCTATCTGATTTGAAGATAACAGCAGAGAGTCAACATTACAAATTTATGCTGATGGTCACACAATGTATAAATTGTAATTTGTGACAATAACAGCATAAGTAGGGGAAAAGTTGTTGTTGTTGTTGTTGTTATGTGCTGTCGAGTCGGCCCCGATTCATAGCGACCCCTCCTTGGGTTTCCGAGGCAGTATCACTACGGAAGTAGGATTGCCCAACCTTCCTTCCAAGGAGTGGCTGGTGGGTTTGAACCGCCAGCCTTCTGGTTAGCAGTCAAGTGCTTTAGCCACTATGCTACCAGAGCTCCCAGGGGAAAAGTAGCATTATAAAAACAAAGTTTATGTATACTCTTGCAATTAAACTGGTATTAATGTGAATTAGATTTGTTATAAATTAAAATATTAACTCTAATTCCCAGGGTAACCACTAAGAAAATAATTCAGAAAGGTAGCATTTAAAATAAAGGGGGGTGGGGGAGAATTGAAATGGTACAATAGAAAATATCTATTTAATGTAATAGTAGGCAATAATAAAGAAAGTGCATAAAAGAGACATGGCATATAGAAAATAAATAGCAAATGGCAGAAGTATGTCCTTATTTATCATTATTAAGTGTATATTAATTAAACTCTTAATTAAAAAGCACAGATTGGTAAAATGGATTTTAATTATGTTCCAACTATATGCTATCTACAAGAGACTACTAGCTTTAGATTCAAAGGAAGAAATAGATTGAAAGTAAAATGATGGAAAAAGATACATTATGCAAACAGTAACCAAAAGAAAGATGAACTAGTTGTACTTGTATCAGATTAAATAGAATTTAAGACTAAAGTTGTTACAGAGACAAAAAAGAACATTATAACACGATAGATAGGTTGATCCATCAAGATATATAACAAATATATATAGAGTCCCAAAAATACATAAAGAAAACCTATTATCAGAATTGAAGGAGAAATAGACAATTCAAGAATAATAGTTGAAGACTTTAATACCCTAATTTTAATAATAGATAAAATAATTACACAGAAAATAAGCAAGGAAATAAAAGAACAAAAGTAGTTTAAACCAACTAGACCTAACAGACATCCAGTGAACACTCTATCTAGCAACAACAGAACAACACATTCTTCTCAAGTAAAAATGGAACATTCTTCAGGACAGATCATATGTTAGGACATAAAACAATTCTCAATAAATTTAAAAAGACTAAACTATACAAATATGTTCTCTAACTACAACAGAATGAAATTAGAAATCAATAATGGAATGAAATTTAGAAAACTCACAAATGTGTGGAAATAAAACAGCACACTCCTAAATAACCAAAGAGTCAAAGAATTCATCCAAAGGGAAATTTAAAAAGTGATGAATAAAAACAAAAACACAGCATATCAAAACTGATGGGATGCAGTGAAAACAGTGCTCAGGAAAAATGAATAGTAATAAATGCCTACCCTGGAAAGGAAGAAAAATCTCAAATTAATTACCTCAACTTTCACCTTAAGAAACAAGAAAAGCAAAAGCCAAAAACTCAAAGCAAGCAGAAGGAAATAAAGATCAGAGTAGAACTTAACGAAATAGAGAACAGAAAAACAATAAAGAAAGTCAATGAAACCAAAAGTTGGTTATTTGAAAAAATCAACAATATTGACAAAGCTACAGCTAGCCTGATCAAGAAGGAAAAAAAAAGACTCAAATGACTAAAAGATCAGATACTACCTTACAGAAATAAAGAGGATTACAAGGGATTGTCACTGTCTGTCAAGTTTGTCCTACTGTGGTGGCATGCACATTGCTGTGATGTTGGAAGCTATGCTACCGTTATTTCAAATACCAGTAGGGTCACCCATGGTTCGAAGGCTTCAGCAGAGCTCCCAGACTAAGACAGACTAGGAAGAAGGACGTGGCAGTCTACTTCTGAAAAAATTCGCCACTAAAAATCTTATGACTAGCAGTAGAACATCATCTGATATAGTGCTAGAAGATGAGCCCCTCAGTTGGAAGGCACTCAAAATACAACTGGGGAAGAGCTGACTCCTCAAAGTAGAGGTGACCTTCATTACATGGATGGAATAAAGTTTTTCAGACCTTCATTTGCTGATGTAGCATGACTCAAAATGAGAAGAAAAAGCTGCAAACATTCATTAATAATTGGAACATGGAATGTATGAAGTATGAATCTAGGAAAATTGGAAATTATAAAAAATGTAATGGAATGCATAGAAATCAATATCCTAGGCATTAATGAGCTGAAATGGACTGGCCTTGGCCATTTTGAATCAGATAATCCTATGATCTACTATGCTGATAATAACAAATTAAAGAGGAATGGTGTCACATTCACAGTGAAAAGGAACATTTCAAGATCTATCCTGAAGTACAACGCTGTCAGTGATAGGATAATATCCATATGCATAGAAGAAAGACCAGTTAATACTACTATTATTCAAATTTAGACACCAACCAATCACTATAATACAAAAAAAAAAAAAAAGTGCCACCAAGTTAATTTCAACTTATAATGACTGTATAGGAGAGAGTAGACTTGTCCCAAAGGATTTCCAAGGTTGTAATCTTTATGGAGGCAGATTGCCACATCTTTCTTCTGTGGAGTGGTTGGTGGGTTTGAACTGCCAACCTTTCAGTTTTCAGCCAAGTGCTTAACCACTGTGAAACCAGAGGTCCTAATCCACATAATTCACCATATTAATAGAATAAACTGAAAATAAAAAACCAAATTATCAGCTCAATAGATGCAGAAAGAGCATTTGATAGAATCCATCAGTCTTTAATTTGAAAAACACTCAACAAAATAGGAATCAAAGGAAATTTCCTCAACCTGATAAAGGCCATCTATGAAAAACCCACAGTGAATATATTCATGGTGAAAGACTGAAAGCTTTCCCCACTAAGATCATGAACAATACAAAGATGTCCACTGTTGCCAATTCTATTTAACATTGTTCTAGAGGTTCTAGACAGAGCAATTAGGCAAGAAAAAGCAATAAAAGATCTCCAGATTCTAAACAAAGAAGCAAAACTACCTCTATTTGCAGATAGCTTGGAAAAAAAAATATATATATATCCCTAAAGAATTTTCTTTCTCTTTAAAATAGTCTTGGCATCTTTGTCAAAATCAATGTATGATTTTGTTGCTCTCTCTAGTCCATTGATCTATATGTCTATTATTCCAGTACCACATTTTCTTGATTACTGTAGCCAGTACAAAAATATATATATATATTAGAGGTGATAAGCAATTTCAGCAAAATTGCAGATCAATATAAAAAATCACTTATAGTTCTACATACTAGCAATGAAACATTTGAAAATGGAATTTAGAAAAGAATTTAACTTACAATAGTGTCAAAAAGAATAAAACAATATTTAGGAATAAATTTAACCAATGAAGTACAATATTTGTCACAGAAATATACACAGTTTTGCTGAAAGAAATTAAAGAAGTCCTAAATAAATAGAAAAACTTTCCTTGTTCATGGGAAGGAAGACTTAATATTGTTAAGATGTCAGAACTCCTTAAATTGATCTACAGATTCAATGTGATCCCTATTAAAATTCCAACTGGTTTCTTTTCAGAAATGGACAAGGTAATCCTACAATTCATATGGCAATTCAAGGGACCCCAAATAGCCAAAACAATCTTGAAAAGAAGAACAAAGTTGGAGGACTCACATTTTCTGATTTCAAAACTTACTACAGAACTTGGGAGACTATTGCCCTGACCAAACCTTTTAACCTGAAGCTGAGGACACTCCTGGAGGCTACCTTTCAGCCAAATAATAGAAAGGACTATAATGAGTCGGGGCCGACTCGACGGCACATAACAACAACAACAACAACATAAAACAAACAAAAACATCTATGAAGAATATGCTCCTCAGAACAATCAACAATACAAGACCAAATGGTCAACATTTCCCCAAAACCAAAGATGAGAAGAAAGAGAGGGACAGGGAAACCAGATGAATGGAAACGGGCACTCAATGGGGAAATAGGCAGAGTGCTAACATATTGCAGGCATTGCAACCACTGTCATGGAACAATTTGTGCATGATCTATTGTTTGGGAAAATTAATTTGCTTTGTGAACTTCCACTTAAAGCACAGTAAAATGGTTTTTTTGTTTGTTTGTTTTTTAAATTACTGCAAAGCTACAGTATCAAGAAAATGTGGTGTGGCATAAGGATAGACATATAGATCAATGAAATAAAGTTGAGAGTACAATAAACCCTACATTGATTTTGACCAAGATGCCAAGACCATTTAATGGGGAAAGAATAGTGTTTTCAACAAATGGTGCTATGACATGTGGATATCCTCATTTCAAATAATGAATTTGAATCCTTACCTAAGATCATATAAAAAAATTAAATGGATCAATGACTTAAATGTAAGAGCAAAAATGATAAACCTTTTAGAAGGAAATATAGGTGTAAACCTTCGTGACTTTGGATTAAGCAATAATTTCTTAGATATAACAACAAAAAAGAAGCAAGCAAAGGAAAAAAAAGATAAATTAGACTTCAGCAAAATTAAAAACTTTTGTTTAGCAAAGTACACTACAAAGAAAGCAAAAAATTAACCCACAGAATGAGGAAAATCTTTGCAAGCCATATATAAGATAAGGATCTAGTCTCTCTCTCTCTCTCTCTCTAGTTGTAAGAGTATATTAACATATATTAATTTTGTAGGGCTGCTGTAACAAAGTGCCATAAACTTAAAACACCAGAAACTGATTCCTTCACATTTTGGAGGCTAGAAATCTGAAATCTAGTTGTCATTAGGGCCATGCTTTTCCAAATCCTTCTTTGCCTCTTTTAGCTTCTGGTAGTTGCTGGCAATCTTTGGTGTTCCTTGGCTTGAAGATGCATCATTCATTTTTCTGCCTCCACTTTCACATGGCCTTCTCCCCTGTGTGTCTGTGTTCAATGTTCCCTCTTATAAAAACACAAGTCATATTAGATTTAGGGTCCACCCTAATCTAATATGGCCTCATCTTAATTACATCTGCCAAAACCCTATTTCCAAATAAGGTCACATTCATAGGTTAAGGGTGGACAGTGAACTTTGGGAGGATGCTATTCAACCATATACAACTCAACAATAAAAAGACATGGCCCGATGGAGCCTGGTGGAACCACTGAGACTATGGCCCTTAGCTGTCCTTCAGGTCTGGAACTGAACACACACCTGTAGCTTCCAGCCAAGCAGTAGACAGGTATACTAGTTGAGCATTTATCTGAGGTAGGTACACTCCTTGGAGAGGACAAGTAAGAGAGAAAGAAGGGCTGCTCAGGCACAGGGAGACAGCTCAGGGGGTAGGAGTGCATGGAGGGATGGTCACAGGGAAGCGGTACCTATCAGGAGGAAGTGGGAGAGGAGATGTTGCATTGTGCTAAATAGTGGTCAATGTCATGAGACAAAGTGTATGTGATCCGCTGTATGGAAAATGTATTTGCTCTGTAAATTTTCACCCAAATCATAATAAAAATAAAAATTTAAAATAATAATAATAATAAAATAATAATAATTTTAAATTTTAAAAAAAGACAACTTATTTTTTAAATGGGCAAAGGACCAGAATAGACATTTCTCCAAAGAAGATATACTAACAGCAAATAAACATATAAAAAGATGTTCAACATGGTAAACTACTAGAAAAAATGGAAATCAAAACCACAATAAGATCCTGCTTCATACCCACTTGTTGTTGTTGTTGTTGTTATGTGCCGTCGAGTCAAACCCGACTCAAAGCGACCACTCCTTGGGTTTCCGAGGCAGTATCACTACAGAAGTAGGATTGCCCAACCTTCCTTCCGAGGAGTGGCTGGTGGGTTTGAACTGCCAGCCGTCTGGTTAGCAGGCAAGTGTCTTAGCCACTATGCTACCAGAGCTCCCTCATACCCACTAGAATGACTATAATCAAAACAAACAAAGCAAAGAAACAAACACCAATAATAACCCTGGAAAGTAGCAAGTGCTGATGAAAATGTGGTGAAATTTGAATCTTCATATACTGCTGGTGGGAGTGTAAAGTGGTACAACCACTGTGGAAAACATTTTGACAGTTCCTCAAAAAGTTAAGCATAAAATTACCATATGATCCAGCAGTCCACTCTTAGGCATATAACCAAGAGAACTGAAACCAAATGTTCATATAAAAACTCGTATGTAAATGTTTATAGCAGCATTATGCATATAGCCAAAAAGTGGGAATAACCCAAATATCTCTCAACTGATGAATGGATAAATAAAATGTGGTATATCCCTATAAGGGAATATTATTCAGCCATAAAAAGGAATAAAGAACTAATACATGCTACAATTTGGATGGACCTTAAAAACATTATGCCAGGCATATGATAGAAAAGACAAATCTAATGTATAGTGAAATAAATTAATCAGTAGTTCCTTGGGGTTAAAGTGGGAAGCACTGACCGCAAAGGGACACAAGCGGAACTTTTATGGATGAGGAAATATTCTATAGCTGGATTGTAGTGGTGCTTATACAAATCTGTCAAAACACATTGAAAGGCACACTTAAATGAGTATCTTTTATTGTGTGTAAATTACATCTTGATAATGAAAAAAGAAAAAAGAAATACATCCAGCATCCAGATCCTTTTTACCATCCTCATAAGTTTGAAAACAAAGATGTTTCCAACATATCCATAACTTGTTGGCAAAAATCCCTCCCTTTCCTGTCCCTCTTCCTTCCCCCTCAAAGGCTAGATAGATAGTTAACAGATGCTTTGAAAGGAAGGAGGAAAGAAAGAGAGGAAAGGAGGGAGGGAAGGAGAAAAGCAGGAAGGAAGGAAGGAAGAAAATCTGCCAGGGGCTGTGTGGACCTCAAAAAGAACCATATGTTGGAACTACTAGAGAACTCCTTTGCCTTTTATTATAGCGATAAAGAAATTGTGAAGGCCAAATTTTCCATGGAGACCAAGAATAAGGTTAGGCCTAAGGCCAGTTGAGTAAAAAGCATGCTGCTAAAGTCATATTTAAATGAATGCTCATAACTTCTCATTTTCCCCCTTGAATTAGGTGAAGTAATGATTGGCATTCTCACAGATAACATTATTCTCTGAAGACAGTATTTTCTGCTTAGAGGAAATAAAAGCCCAGAATTGGTATGGTAGGAGTTCTCAAACTTGTTAGGGAGTGAGGTATTATCCTTGAGTACAGGTGTTAGGGTCCTCACAGGACAGTGACCTGCAAAGGGGAGAGGCAAGGAGTGAGCTAAAAGTCCAAATTCAGGGTGCCGGCTATAGGGGAAGGCTTTCCCTCTTTGTCAGCTCAAAAGGAAAGTCCTTGTTTCCTCAGCTTCTCTGTCTTGGTTCCTAGGAAGTTTCCATAAGGCTTGATATCTACCTTCCTATTTCTGCTCACTTAATCTGCTTTTTTATCTTGTAAGAGGGACTCAAGACAAACCCTACACTGCCTTATTAACATAACAAAGACAACCCATTTCTATGTGGTTGTTGTTATG
>NW_006921620.1:679864-682659 GCF_000298275.1 Orycteropus afer afer | reverse complement strand
GGGTTTGAACCACCAGTCTTCTGGTTACCAGTCAAGTGCCTTAGGCACAAACACAGACAAAGAGGTTAGGATTTACAATCTATATTTTTTGGGGACATAATTCAATCCATAACAGCTACTAAAGAATTACTCCTTGGATAATGCAAAGAAGCTGGTCCAGCCTCTGCTGTAACTACACCTGAGAGCTGCAGGAAGATCAGCTTGAGCCATCCTTTGACCAAGTCAAATGCTTGAGATTACAGAAACTGATTCCGTGTCTGTTGGGGGTGGGTGGGGTATGATGAGCACAGAGTGTGCAAACATTGGCCAAACACGGGTGAAACACTCCCAAATGAGCTATTTCTGAATATACATGTATGCATATGCCAAAGAGGCAGAGAGGCCGCATCTTCTGAACTCCTCTAACACCACAAAATGAAGACAGAATCACCATCAGTAGCCCAAGGTCTATTCCTGAGAGGCCAGACATGCTGCCTCCCTCCAGCCCTTTCAAAAACCCTGACACCAACTGTTCCTCCTGTGGCACCCACTACCTCTCTGCTGGGTTTGATAACTTGCTGCAGTGGCCACACAGAACTCACAGATTATGGGGTTTATTAGGGAAGCAACAGGCTTCAAGTTGAAGAACACGCTCAGTCTCTTTCAGCTCACTGTCTCGCAGCCAACAGTCTCAATCTCTCTCCCAACAGTGCATGTCTCTCAGTGTCTCTCTTAGCAGTGTGTGTCTCTCATGTCTCTCTCTCAGCAATGTGTGTCTCTTGGTCTCCCAGCCAGCAGTGAGAGATTCCTTCTGCCTCTAGGAGAGCTCCTTTTGAGCCTGGCAGAGTGGCCAAACTAACTAATCCCAGCATCAGAATTCCATACACCTGAGAGAGAGCAAAATTCCCAGAAAATTACTTTGTGCTGTGCCCAACAGAAATAGCCCAGGTGGATAACTTTAACAATTAGGAGCTACTCAGTTGCTCACAGCAAATTCCACCATGGAGTTTACAAAGACTTATGGTTAGAAAAGCTACACTATGTAATTTACTACACCACAGTATGTAAAAGCACCCACCACTTGCCTGTCAGTTTGTTGTACAGAGGTGGCTTATGTGTTGCTATAAGGCTGGAGCTGTCCCACCAATATTTTGAATGCCAGCAAGGTCACCCATGGTGGACAGGTTTCAGTGGAGCTTCCAGAATAAGACAGATTCAGAAGAAGGAAGGGGCCATCCTCTTCTCAAAGAATTGGCCAGTGAAAACCTTATGAATAGTAATGAAACACTGCCTGATATATTACTGGAAAACTTTATGAATAGTCTTCAAACATTGTCTGATATTGTGCTGGAAGATGTGCCCCGCCCCTCATGTTGGAAGGCACTCAAAATACTACTGGGAAAGTACTGCCTCCTCAGAGCAGAGTCAATCTTAAAGATGTGGATGGAGTAAAGCTTTTGGGACCCCTATTTGCTGACATGGCATAACTTAAAATGGGAAGAAACAGCTGCAAACATCCATCAATAATCAGAACATGGAATGTATGAAGTATGAATCTAGGAAAATTGGAAGTTGTCAAAAATGAAATGGAATGCATAAAGATCAATATCCTAGGCATTAGTGAGCTGAAATGGACTGGTTTTGGCCATTTTGAATCAGAAAACTGTGTGATCTACAATGCTGGGAATGACAAATTGAAGAGGAATGGCATCACATTTATAGTCATACAAAGAATGTTTCAAGATCTATCCTGAAGTACAATGTTGTCAGTAATAGGATAATATCCATATGCCTACAAGGAAGACCAGTTAATACTACTATTATTCAAATTTATGCACTAACCACCAAAGCCAAAGTTGAGGAAATTAAAGATTTTTACCAACTTCTGCAGTATGAAACTGACCAAACATGCAATCAAGATGCATTGATTATTACTGGTGATTGGAATGCAAAAGTTGGGAACAAAGCAGAATCACAAGTAGTTGGAAAATATGGTCTTGGTGATAGAAATGATGTGAGAGATTGTACGATAGAATTTTACAAGACCAATAGCTTACTCATTGCAAATACCTTTTTTCAACAACACAAAGGCCAGCTATATACGTGGACCTCACCAGATGGAGTATACAGGAATCAGATCAACTCCATCTGTGGAAAGAGGAGATGGAGAAGCTCAATATCCTCAGCCAAACAAGCCAGGATCTGTGAAACAGACCACCAGCTGCTTGTATGCAAGTTCAAGTTGAAGCTTAAGACAATTAAAAGTCCACAAGAGCCAAAATATGACCTTGATTATATGCTACCTGTGTTTAGAGACCATATGAAGAATAGAGCTTTTGCATTGAACACTAGTGACTGAAAACCAGACAAATTGTGGGATGACATACATGAAGAAAGCAAAAGGTCATTAAAAAGACAGGAAAGGAAGAAAAGACCAAAATGGATGTCAGAAGAAACTCTGAAACTTGCTCTTGAACTGAGAGTTGCTAAAGCAAATGGAAGAAATGACAAGATACAAGAGCTGAACAGATGATTTCAAAGAGCATTTCAAGAAGACAAAGTCAATTATTATAATGAAATGTGCAAAGACCTGGAGTTAGGAAACCAAAACCGAAGAAATGCTTGGCATTTCTCAAGCTGAAAGAACTGAAGAAAAAAATTGAGCCTCAAGCTGTAATATTAAAAGATATTTTGGGGAGGCTTCCAGCAAGATATAGGACTAGGCAGAAGGATTGCAAAGACCCTCTTCAACAAAGAAAAGGGAAACCAATTAACACAGACACAGAAGATAATCTTGGACCCCTGAGCCTTGAAGG
>NW_006921620.1:664890-673579 GCF_000298275.1 Orycteropus afer afer | reverse complement strand
ACAAAAGGACAAATATTGTATTAGTCCGTTATTGTAAAAGTTAAGGAAAGGTTTATCTATTGGAGGAAATTTTCTTTGTTGGTTACCAGGGGTGAGAGGGGAGGGGAGGGAACGCTGTTAGAGAGAGATAAATATTGATTTGCGTGAAAAAAAAAAAAAAGATATTTTGGGCAAAATATTGAATGATGCAGGAAATATCAAAAGAAAATAGAATATAAATATGAATATTTATATTATTGTTCTGGTTACCTAGTGCCACTCTGACAGGAATACACCACAAATGGGATGGCTTGAACAAACAGGAGTTCATTCTTACAATTTGGAGGCTTTAACTCTGAGTTCAAAGTGCCAGGCTCCAGGTGCTGGGTGAAAGCCCCTCAACCTTGGGCTTCAGCTCTGCCTTTTGCTCCTGGCTCACTGAAACTGGAGGCTTTTCTTCACTCAGCTACTGGCTGCTGAGGCTGACAAGCCCAAGGTTGACAAGTAATAAGGCGTGGTCCCGATATTACCAAACCACACAGCAGGCCATTAATTCAAGTCCATTAAAAGTCCCAAGATTGGTAAAGCATGGCAGGCTGCTGAACAACGAGTTGGCTATGTGCAGGGTTCAATTATGCCATAAGCTAGAGACAATTCCCCAAGGCTTCTCCTTATATACAGGAAATAGACCACATCCCTAAGGCAACTACTCAGCTGCTCACAGTAGATTCCACCATGGAGTTGATTACCAGTCTCATCATGGGGAATATTACATCCAGCTGCCCAGCCATTCAACCAGGCCCAGTCAAGTTGACACACTAACTTAACTACCACAATTATGCATAAATATAATATATAAATATAAATCACTGTTAGCGAAAAGAATTGGTTGATGTTCATCTATTTCAGGAGGTGGCATATGATCAAGAACCAGTGGTATTGAAGGAAGAAGTCAAATCTGCACTGAAGGAATTGGCAAAATATAAGGCTCCAAGAATTGAGATGTTTCAAAAAATGGATATCACACTGGAGGGACTTACTCATCTATGCCAATAAATTTGGAGGGCAGCTACCTGGCCAACTGACTGGAAGAAATCCATATTTGTACCTATTACAAAGAAAGGTGATCCAACAGAATGTAGAAATTATCAAACAATATCATTATTATCACACACAAGTAAAATCTTGCTGAAGATAATTCAAAAACAGTTGTAGCAGTACAATGACAGGGAACTTCCAGAAACGCAAGCTGGATTCAGAAGAGGATGTGGAATGAGGGATATTATTGCTGATGCAAGATGGATCTTGGCTGAAAGCAAAGAATACCAGAAAGGTGTTTACTTGTGTTTCATTGACTAAGCAAAAGCATTTGACTGTGTGGATCATAACAAATTATGGATAACATTGAGAGGAATGGGAATTCCGGAACACTTAATTGTGCTCATGAGGAACCTGTACATAGACTAGGAGGCTGTCCTTTGAACAGAACAGGGGGATACAGGATGGCTTAAAATCAGGAAAGGAGTGCATCAGGGTTGTATCATTTCACCATACTTATTCCATCTGTATGCTAAGCAAATAATCCGAGCTGGCCTACATGAAGAACATGGGGTCAGGATTGGAGGAAGAATCATTAGCAACTTGTGATATGCATATGACACAACCTTGCCTGCTGAAAATGAAGATGACTTGAAGCACTTACTGATGAAGATTAAGACTACAGTCTGCAGTACGCATTACGCCTCAATATAAAGAAAACAAAAATCCTCGCAAGTGGACCAATTAGCAGCAACATGAAAAATGAAGTTGTTAAGTATTTCATATTACTTGATTCCATAATCAACACCAATGGAAGCAGCAATCAAGAAATCAGTCATTGTAATGCACTACGCAAATCTGCTGCAAAGGACCTCTTTAAAGTGCTAAAGAGCAAAGATGTCTCTTTGAAGACTAAGGTGTGCCTAACCCAAGCCATCACCTCATATACATATGAAAGCTAAACAATGAATAAGGAAGACCGAAGAAGAGTTGATGCTTTTGATTTGTGCTGTTGGCCAAGAATACAAAAAGTACCAGGGATTGCCATAAGAACTAAAAAATCTGCCCTGGAAGAAGTGCAGCCAGAATGCTCCCGGAAGCAAGAATGGCCAGACTTTGTCTCACCTACTTTGGTCTTGTTATCAAAAGGAAACATTCCCTGGAGAAGGATATAGTAACATGGTCAGTGAGAAAGGGGAAGACCCTCAATGACATGGATTGACACAGTGGCTGCCACAATAGGCTCAGGTATAGTGTGGTAGATAAGTTTGTGTGTCAACTTGGCTGGGCCTTGTTGAGTGGCTGGGCAGCTGGATGTAGTAGTATTCCCCATGATGAGACTGGTAATCAACTTCATGGTAGAATCTACTGTGAGCAGCTGAGTAACTGCCTTAGAGAATGTGGTCTGCTCCCAGTATATAAGCGGAAGCCTTGGGGAATGGTCTCTAGCTTATGGCACGCTTGGACCCTGCACGTAGCCATGTCATTGTTCAGCAGCCTGCCATGCTCTGCCGACCTTGGGACTTACAATGGACTTAAATTAATGGGCTTCCTTGATTTGGTAACATCGGGACTGTGCCATTCTATTTGTCAACAATGGGCTTGTTAGCCTCAGCAGCCCCTAGCTGCCTGAGTGAAGAGATGCCTCTAGCTTCAGTGGGCTGGGAGCAAGAGGCAGAGCTGAAGCCCAAGGTCAAGGGGCTTTCACCCAGCCCCTAGCGCCTGGCACTTGGAACTCAGACTTCTAGCCTCCTGAACTATAAAAGAATGAACTCCTGTTTGTTAAGGCCCATTTGTGGTATAGTCTTGTCAGAGCAGCACTAAGTAACCAGAACATGGTACCAAGAGAGTGGGGTGCTGCTCTGACAGATACCTGAAATGTGGAAAAGGAGTGGAGTGCGTCCTTGACCCGAGACTCTGGCAGAGAAACCCCAGCATATGGCATGAGAGATGGCAGTAGCAGAGCTGAGAGAACTGGCATGAGACAGCGACAGCCTTACCAGCCCAAAGATGAGCAAGTTGGATCCCATTGCATAGGTGGCTTCCTGGCAGAATGGGTTGCCTTCAGGCATTAATTGGTAGAAAAGATCAGCATGAAATGGAGTAGCTTGTTGGCCAGCCCATGGAGCAAGAAAGATTTCCTGCAGAGTGGGTTGCCTTTGGCATTAATCGGCAGAAGCGGAGAGACAGAGAAAATGGAAGGAGGGCTGCTTCAGCCTGAAAGGATAGGATCATGGCCTTTGAGGGTAGAACTACCACAGTCTCCTAGGTTTCAAAGAGCCAGACTTTCACCAGCTTGGCTCTGCAGTATGGGGCTGCTCGTTGATGTGAGCTAGTGGGATGGAGCGGAGCCATAGCTGCTGTCCAAGAGTGAGGGGGCAGGGCTGCCATGCCCAAGAGGTAGAAGAACGGGGCCTGCCAGGCCAAGGGAGTGTGATCACCACTTAGAGGAACTAGGGAACTGGAGCCACCCAGTTAGAGACATCTGTACAGATGCCACCCAATGAAGATCTGTACAGGTGCCAGTTGACAAGGGGTGGAATTGTGATAGTTCAGTTTGTGTCAACTTGGCTGGGCCTGGTTGAGTGGCTGGCCAGCTGCATGTAGTATTCCCCATGATGAGACTGGTAATCAACTCCATGGTGGAATCTACTGTGAGCAGCTGAGTAGCTGCTTTAGGGAATGTGGTCTTCTTCCTGTATATAAGCAGAAGCCTTGAGAATGGTCTCTAGCTTATGGCATACTTGGACCCTGCATGTAGCCATGCTGTTGTTCAGCAGCCTACCATGCTCTGACGACCTTGGGACTTACAATGGATTTAAATTAATGGCCTGCTATGTGGTTTGGTAACATCTGGACTGTGTCATTCTATTTGCCAACGTTGGGCTTGTTAGCCTCAGCAGCCACTAGCTACCTGAGTGAAGAGTGCCTCTAGCTTCAGTGGGCCGGGAGCAAGAGGCAGAGCTGAAGCCCAAGGTCAAGGGGCTTTTACCCAGCCCCTAGAACCTGGCACTTGGAACTCGGACTTCTAGCCTCCTGAACTGTAAGAGAATAAACTCCTGTTTGTTAAAGCCATCCCATTTGTGGTATATTCTTGTCAGAGCGGCCCTAGGTAACTAGAACATATAGCTAATGTTGTGAGGCTGGTGCAGGACCAGGCCATGTTTTGTTCGGTTGTATGTAGGTTTGCTATACTCGGAACTGACTTGATGGCACCTAAGAACACACCACCAATGCATAGGAAAGCTTTGAAAGGGCACACACCAAACTAGTAGGAGTGAACTCTTTTACGGTATTTAATTATGTGACTGGGACTGTTCTCACCACTTTACAGGAATTAACTCATTTAATCATCATAATTCAGTGAGGTAAGTCACTAACTCTGTCATACAGAAGAGTTAACTAAGGCACAGAAAGATTGACTCACCACCTGAGATCATACAGCTGGTAAATAGCAGAGCTGAGATTTTAATAGATGGCAGCCATGCTCTTAACCAAACTTCTAGAACAGGGAGGTAAGTGAGACAGTCATGGTAGGGATAGGCGACAGGAATGGGGTATTTTACTTTTGAACCTATATAGGTCCTATTGTTTAAATTTTTATAATGAGAATATATTCATGCAGTTATTTGTGTAATAAATACATTGAAATCATTTTTTTAAAAAAAGATATGACAAAGTGCAGGGTAGTTAGGGAGGGCTTAGGAGATGAGCAGAGGGTTTATCATGGTCCCTCAGAATATTCTGTAACTCAAGCCTGGACCCTATATAGAAAGCCTCACCCCCTGCCTTGGCTATTTTCTCCAAGTCTCTGGAAGACGTGGGGAAAAGAGCAGAGATGCCTTCATGCTTCAGGAGGCAGTGTGACATGGAAAGAGGAAGGCAACATCTCCACCTTTCTCCTAGAATACACTAAGCCTGTAGCCCACCATGAGCTCCTTTTTACTATGCTGTCTCTAGAATCCTCTTCTCAAAGGAACTTTGTTTAAAATATTATTTCTTTCCACTGAAGGTAATTACTTTTAATCCAAGGGTCTGGTGGACCACACGAACTTCAGTGTCCACATCCCTGAGACCAAAACAACTATATGATGCCCAGCTGCCACTGCTGACCAGTTCTGAAAGGGATCACAGTAGAACATCTTGGATAGAGTGGGAAAAAATTTGGAACAAAACTCAAAATAATAATAATAAATAACTAGACTTACCGCTCTGATAGAGACTGGTGGGACCAGTTTATGGAGACTTTGGGCCTTAGTCACTCTTCAAGCCTAGCACTGAACTTACCCCCCTGGCTCAACTTTCAGCCAAATAATACAGGCCTATAGAATAAACAGGGAGCTCTCGTAGCATAGTGCTTAGGCACTTGACTGGAAGTTCAAACCCACCAGCCATTCCTTGGAAGGAAGGTTGGGCAATCTACTTCCGTAGTGATACTGCCTCGGAAACCCAAGGAGGGGTCTCTATGAGTCGGGTCTGGCACATAACAACAACAACATAGGGTAAACAACGAAACCAGGGAGGTATACTTTCCTTAGAATAATCAACCACTTGAGATCAAAATGGCAGCATTTGCCCAGGGATAAAGCTCAGAAACCAGGAATGGATCAGAAAGAAAAGTGAATGGAAATGGAAATGGTAAACACAGGGAGGAAGGAAGAGTGCTTGTTACACTGTGAGGACTGCAATCAACGTTAGGAAACAAAATGTGTATGAACTCTTGAATAGAAAACCAACCTGAGTAAACTTTTACTCAATCACAATAAAAAGTAAAAAAAAAAAAAAAAAAAATTCTTACTTTGGCATCTTTGTTTGGAAATCATATATGTGGCTCTGTTTCTAGTGTCTGTTATATTCTATTAATCTCCATATTGATGCTTTCAACAATACCATACTTCCCTTAAGGAACTCTAGTGGTGTAGTAGTCAAAGTATTTGGCTGCTAAACAAAAGGTTTGGCTGCTCAAACCCACTAGCTGTTCAGTGGGAGAAAGACGTGGTAGTCTGCTTCTGTAAAGAGTTACAGCCTTGGAAACCCTATGTGGCAGTTGTGCTCAGTTTTATAGGCTCACTGTGATTCAGAGATGACTTGATGGTGGTGGGTTTATTCTGTCTTTAATTAATGTAATTTAATATTTAAATTACCAAAATCAGGTAATTTAAATATTCTAGTTTTGTTCTGTTTCAAGATTGTTTTGGCTACTTATCATTCTCTGAATTTTCATGTAACAATTTCTGCTGGGATTATGATTTCAATTAGGTTGAATTCACAAATCACTTTGGGAAGAATTGACATCTTAATTTTGAATTTTCCAATATAAATACATCTTTATTTATTTAGATCTTATTTAATTTCTCTCAGCAATGTTTTGTCATTTTTAATATAGAGAGAGATCTTACATGTACTTTATTAAATGTATTACTAAATGTTTTATGTTATTTATTATAAATGGAATTAAAATTTTATTTTCTAATTGTTTGCTACTAATATATAAAAAAAATTGCTTTTAAAATTTTGATCTTGCATCCTTCTACCCTGTTAAATGAATTTTCTAGTTAAATCCATCTATGAGGAGAGATAACAAAGATATTTATATTCTTCTTGTCCAATCTTTATGCCTTTTATTTCTTTTTTTCTTGCTTTATTACCCTGGATAGAAACTAAGGGCAATGCTGAAAGAAGAGTGGGCATTATTGCCTTTCCCACAGTCTTAAGAAGAAAGCACTGAATATATCAATCACCATTATGTTTAATACTAGCTATATGTTTTCTTAGATGCTCTCATTCTAGTTAACTGAGAAATTTGATCAGGAATGGATGTTAAATTTTATCAAATGCCTTTTTTGCATCTGTTGAGATTATTGTATGGTTTTCCTACTTTATTTTGTTAGTATGTTGAATTACATTGATTTTCAAATGATAGGCTAACTTTAAATTCCTGGAATAAATCACACTTGATTTGGTATATACATCCTTTTTATACATTGTTGGATTGAATTTTCTAATATTTTCTTAAATATTTTTGCATTTGTATTCATAGGGATTTTTGGTTTATTTTCTTTCTGTCTTTGTAAGGTTTCTGTATCACAATTATTCTAGTTCCATAAAAGGAATTTGGAAATGGTTTCTCCTCCTCTATTTTTGGATTGGTCTCAGTACTTATAAGATTGGATGGAATTCATCAATGACACCAACTGGGCTTACAGCTTTTGTTATTGTTATTGATGTTATTTTAATGATGAATTCAACTTCTTTAAATTTTCTATTTCATTATGTGTTCATTTGGCAAGTTTTTTTTTCCTAAGAAATTTGTCCTTTTTAATCTATGCCTTCTAATATAATAAAGATTATTCATTTTCTTTATTATCCTATTTTTATTGAAGAAACTTTGGTAATATAACCTCTGTGTCATTCCTGGTATTTTTAATTTGTGTTTTCTCTTTTTTTGTGCATCAGTTTAGCTAAAGGTTTATTGATTTTATTAATCTTTTCAAAGAATCAAATGTTGGCTTTGTTAACTTTATTGTTTTATTTTATTAATAGCTTCTTTTGTCTTCATTACATTCTTTATTATTTTCTAAGTTAATCTACTTTGTCTGGATTTAATTTATTTATCTTTTCCTAGCATCTTAATGTGGAAACTTAGATATACCTATTCTTTTCCAATGTAAATACTTATAGCTATAACCTTCTCACATTATATGTATCTCATAAATTTTGATATGTTGTATTTTCATTATCATTCAGTTTAAAATATGTTACCATTTTTCTTGTGATTTTCTTTAATCCATGAGTTATTAGATGTGTCTTATTTGACTTCCAAATATTTGGGTTTTTCTCAATATGTTATGGGTAGCTATTTCTAATTTCATTCTTTTGTAGTCACAAAACATACTTTGTAAGATTTAACTCTATTCAAATTTACTGAGACTTACTTTACGGCTTAGCATATGGGCTATCTTGGTGAACATTTTATATGTCCTCAAAAATAATGTATATTCTATAGTAGTTGAGTGGAGTGTTCTATAAATGTCAAATATGTCAAAGTGGTTATTGCTCAGCTCTGATATTCTTACTAATTTTGGGGATCTAGTTGCTAGGGGGCATTAAAACTTCCAATTATAATTGTGCATTATCTATTTTTTCACTTCTTTTTTTTTCTTGTAACTTTTTATTGTGATTTGGGTGAAATTTTACAAAACACATTCATTTTACATTCAATAGTTTATATATGTATTTAGTTTGTGCTACCAGTTACATTTCCCACTACAGTGTAACATCTCACCTCCCACTTTCTCCTTGTGGTTATCCTTTCCCTATGTCCTTCTTGCCTATGCATTTCCTGCCTCCCTACCTTTCTCCCTGTGCAAATACTGCCCTTCTGATCTCCCATGGTAGATTGTTCTAAGGAGTGCGTCTCCCTGGTTGCAGGTGTTTAGCTCAGCACACCTGTCTGTTGTTTGGCTGACAGTTAAGCCGAGGAAGTGAGATCAGTTCCAGGCCTGAAGGGTGACATGGGGCCATAGTCTCAGGGGTTTCACCAATCTGGATCAGATCAGTAAGCCTAGTCTTTTTTTTATGATTTTGAGTTTTGTTTCACATTCTTTTGCCACTGCGGTGTAGTAAATTACTTAGTGTGGCTTTTCTACCCATAAGTCTTTGTAAACTCCAA
>NW_006921620.1:661283-664365 GCF_000298275.1 Orycteropus afer afer | reverse complement strand
GAAAGGACTGGAGGGAGGCAACATGTCTGGCCTGGCAGTAATAGGCCTTGGGTTACTGCTGGTAACCCTGTCTTCCCTTTGTGGAATTAGAGGAGGTCGGAACATGTGGCCTCCTTGTCGTTTTTGCAGCCACTGTATATAGAATCTCCAATTTTGATCCCTTTCCTACTGGTTGGCATTGGTAGCTAGGCACCATCTAGTTCTTCCGGCCTCTGGGTCATATAGATTGAAGTTCTCATGGTCCATTAGTCCTTTGGACTGTTTCCAGGTGTCTGATTTTTTTCACTCTTCTTTGCTCTGGATAAGGAGGGACCGATAATTGCCACTTAGATGGCCACTCTCAAGCTTTTATGACCCCAGTTGCTACTCATCAAGATAAGATGAAGAACAATAATTTTGTATACCATGTTGTGCCAATTGAGCTTGATGTCCCCCATGACCATGGTCCTCAGCCTGCAGGCTCAGTGACCTACTCCCTCAAGGTAGCTAAAAAGTTATCCTAACTTTGCCTCCTGTTGTCCTGTTGTTTAAACTGCATATGGACATTTTTATAGCAGATACAAATACATATGTAGGAATATCATCTGCCCAACCTATGTATGGTTGTGAATATATTCCCGTTTGCCTATTTATACCTATATACCTGTGTATCCACCTGCAGATTAGTGCTTGCTTTATTGTTAGCATAGTATTGTGTCTGTAAGAGTATTTGCCTTTATTGTCTGTACCTCTTGTGTACCTCTCTGTGTCTTCTTTTTCCTTAGTGATATTCTGTTAGTCACACACTTTTGTTATATTGCTTTTCCCTTCACCCATATCAAACCTGTCTCTTAATAATCTATCTGTTTTCCTTCTCTTCCCCTCCCCTCCCCTCCCTGGTAACCAACAGGAAACTTTACTTTCCTGTGTAAACCTTTCCTTGACCTTGTACAATAATGGACTCATACAATATTTGTCCTTCTGTGATTGACTTACTTCATTCAGCATGTTTCACATCAACATGTTGATGTTTACAGATCTCATTCATTTAAAAAACCATACAGAGTTCCACATATGAATATACACAATTCATCTATTCTCCTGCTGATTGATATTTCCACTGTTTCCATATATTTGCTATTACAAGCAATGCTACAGTGAATAATATTCTTCTACATACTTGAGTTTCTAGGAATATATATCTAGGCTTGGAACTGCTGACTCATGACCTCCAAGCTCATCTGCATTATCCGGTGATATGCTGATTCTTCATTATTCTTTAATGTTACATAATATTCCATTGTGTGTATGTACCATAGTTTGGTTATCCATTCATCTGTTGATGGACACTTAAGTTGTTTCCATCTCTTTGCTATTGTAAATACTGCTGTGATGAAATGGATGTGCACGTATCTTTTCGTGTCCCAGAGCTCACCTCTTTAGGATATATTGCAAGTAATGGGATTCCTATGGTATTTCTAACTTTTTTTTCTTTTATTGTGATTTGAGTAAAAACATACAGAGCAAATTCACTTTCCATACAGCAGCTCACATACACTTTGTCTCATGACATTGACCACATTTACCACAATGCAACAGCTCCCCTCCTCTTCCTCCTGATAGTTACCTCTTCCCTGTGTCCATCCCTCCATGCACACCTGCCCCCTGAACTGTCTCCCTGTGCATAAGCAGCCCTTCCTTCTTTCATGATTGTTCTTTCCAAGGAGTGTTATCTACCTCAGGTAAATGTTCAATCCATATGCCTGTCTTTTGTTTGGCTGGAATCCACAGGTGTGGGTTCAATTCCAGACCTGAAGGGCAGCTAGGGGCCATTGTCTCAGTGGTTTTACCAGGCTCTATCAGACCAGCAAACCTGGTACCACCCCCCTTTTTTTTTTCTCCAAATGATTTTGAGCTTTGTTCCACATTGTTCTCCCTCTCTATCCAGGATCTCCTACATAGATCCCCTTCCAACTGGTTGACAGTGGTAGCCAGGCACCATCTACTTCTTCTGGTCTCATAATCGTATATATAGGCTGCAGATCAGATGGTGTACCAGTCACTAGGAGTAATTGTTTCCATGAATTTTTGGTTTTCTTCATTCTTCTTTACTCTGGACAAGGAGAGACCCATCGTTGTATCTAGATGGCAGATTGCTAGCTTTTAAGATCCCAGTCGCTACTTGCCAAAGTAGGAGGTGGAACAATGTTTTGTATAGTATGTTATGCCAATTGAGTTTGATGTCCCCTGTGACTATGGTCCCAAGCCCACAGGTTCAACTACTCGGTCCCTCTGGGTAGCTGGCTGTGACCCAGAAGTGACTACAATCTTGCCCCTTGTCAGCTCTACTATACACCTAGGAATTCAGAGCATACACATAAACTTATAGGACCATTGTCTGCCAACCCTATACATGTCCTTGGGTACATTCCCCGCTTCATAGACATACCTACTAGTTCAGCCTGTCCACCCATTTATCTACCCATATACCCATGTTTGCCTTCACTGACAACGCAGTACTGTATATGCAAAAGGGTTCATCTTTGTTGTCTATACCTACCATGTACCTCTCTATGTCTTTCTCTTTCTCAATGCCACCATATTGATCACTCACATTCGATACACTGCCCTTCTCTTCACCCAAATCAATACTTATCTCTATCTAACAGTGTTCCCTCCCCTTCCCTCCCACCCCTGGTAACCAACGAAGAAAATTTCCTTCCATAGATAAACCATTCCTTGCCTTTTACAATAATGGACTAATACAATTATTTGTCCTTTTGTGATTGACTTATTTCACTCAGCTTAATGTCCTCCAAGTTCATCCATGTTAGGCAGTGTTTTGTAGATTCTACATTATTCTTTAGGGTTGCAAAGTATTCCATTGTGTGTATGTACCATACTTTGGTTCCCCATTCCTCAGTTGATGGACACCTAGGTTGTTTCCATGTTTTGGCTATTGTAAATAGTGCTGCGATGAACATGGGTGTGCATGTGTCTGTTCTTGTCATGGTTCTCACTCCTTTAGGATATATACCTAGTAATGGAATGTCTGGGTCAAATGATATTTCTAATTCCAACTTTTGAAGGAATTGCCATACTG
>NW_006921620.1:657193-658667 GCF_000298275.1 Orycteropus afer afer | reverse complement strand
GGTTTTTTCTGTGTTTTCTTTGGTCTGTCTCTCAATCCTTTAAAGATGCCTAAATATAATTCTTTTGAATTCCTTATCAGAGAGTCCCAATGCTGCTTCTTCCTCAGGGATGTGTTCTGGGTCTCCATCCTGCTCCCTTGTTTCTACCCCTTTATCTTGCTTCTTTGTGTGGTTTGTGATGGTCTGTTGTCTTCGAGACATTGTGGCATTATTGTATTTAGATCTCTGTTAATTGTTTGTGAAGAGCAGCCAAGGGTGATTCAGGCTCTTCTTGGTGGTTTTTTTGTCATTGGCCCATTGGTGGAGAAGGACGTAGTGGCTCTCACTCAGTAAGTGAAGTTGCAGGGGGTGTGGGTGTACTTGTGTCTTATGGGGACTGTTGCTGTCTCCCACTCAGTTAGACAAAAATTACAATTGAATAACCATCAAAAAACTAAAAGCACATGGACAAAAAATACACCATGTAATCACACAGGAATAATAAACGAAAAAAGGGAAAAGAAGAAGGAAAAAAACAAGAAAACCTGCAATATCTGGGGATAGGGTACTAAGAGAAAAAAGGTAGAGAAGGAGAATAATGAAGAAAAAAATGGGAAAAATGCAAAAAGAAAAACAAGGAATGAGGTTAACCATGAGAAGAAAAAAAAAAAAAAATGCAACTAGGAACAGGGAAAAGAAAAAAAATGCTGAAAACTAGGAACTGGGAGGGGAAGAATAAAGAATAATAGTAAAAAGGACAAACATATTATTAATAATAATAGTTTTAAAACAGACAAAAACAAGCAAACTAAAAACCAGAAAAAAGAAAGAGAAAAAGAAAAGAAAAAGAAAAATAATCGGGGGAGGGCAGGGCAGGGCACCCAGGCTCCGTCCGAGCACACAGACTGGGATGGAGTTCCTGTGTGCCCAGAAGGTGGGTCGGAGTAGGGGATGGCCGCACCTCCGTTCACCAAGCGGGTGTGGGTTATAAGAGTAACAAGGGGAATGTCGCACCTTTTCAGTCGTCCAGGTCTGGAGTGTCCTTGGGGTTACTGGCAAATGGAACCTGTTCTTAAGCCCCTGGAATCTGGGAGAGTGCTGTCTCTTTAAATATCCAAAATGGTCAAGCTGCTTGTAAACATTCATAATGGTGGCATCCTCTGGATAGGCAAAAGCCCACAGCTCAGCCCACCTTCCTCTTCACTGCTTCTCCTTTTATTCACCAGCCACCCGAGCAATTCTCCGTGCAGTCCCTGGCTAGCAGAGCTGATTTTTAGGT
This sequence comes from Orycteropus afer afer, assembly GCF_000298275.1. Taxonomy (NCBI): domain Eukaryota; kingdom Metazoa; phylum Chordata; class Mammalia; order Tubulidentata; family Orycteropodidae; genus Orycteropus; species Orycteropus afer. The sequence continues at coordinate 657,409 of NW_006921620.1, read as the reverse complement.
TAATTCTTAGGTCCTACCAGACTCAACACTCTCCAAGTTGTCTGTCCTGTGCCGTCAGGATTGCTCAGGATCGCTGCCAGACCGCAGCTTCGTCTGTCTCCTTTTTTGGTATTTTCATGCGAATTCTTCTGCTTGTTGGGGTTTAGTCCACTTCTATATCCTTCCCTTCAAGGCTCAGGGGTCCAGGATTATCTTCTGTGTCTGTGTTAATTGGTT
>NW_006921620.1:655163-657093 GCF_000298275.1 Orycteropus afer afer | reverse complement strand
TCCAGGATTATCTTCTGTGTCTGTGTTAATTGGTTCCCCTTTTCTTTGTTGAAGAGGGTCTGTGCAGTCTTTCTGCCTAGTCTGCCATCTTACTGGAACTCCCTTATTTCCAACTTTTTGAGGAAGCACCATACCATTTTTCACAGTGGTTATACCATTTTACAGTCCCACCAGCAGTGTATGAGTGTTCCAATAATCACCAGCATTTGTTGTGTTCTGTCCTGTTGAACTTTGCTATTATTGCTGGAGTGAGATGATATCTCCTTATTGTTTTGATATGCATCTACTTCTGTAGTGATACTCCCTTGGAAACCCAAGGAGGGGTCGCTATGAGTTCAGTCCAACTCGACGGCACATAACAACAACAACAACAATGGCTAATGATCATGAGCATTTCTTCATGAGTCTGTTGGCCGCCTGAATATCTTCTTTGGTGAAGTGTCTGTTCATGTCCTTTGCCCATTTTTCAATTGAATTGTTTTTCTTTTTGATATTGACTTCTATCAGTTTTTGCTTATTGTATTTTGAAACTGTAAGTTAAACACATATACAATTACAATTATAATGCCTTTCTATAGAATTGGCCCTTTTACCATTATGATAAAATATACTCCTTGTCTAGAAGTCTATTTTGGTCTGGTATTCCTATGGTCTTTCCAGCTTTCATCTGCTTACTATTTGTATAGTATATGTTTTCCATCTTTTAATTTCAACTTATCAGTGTGTTTATGTTTAGTATGTATCAGTAATATGTATAGAAGGTCTCTGTTCTAGACATTGTAATGTGGGGTATTTCATTTATCTACTGTGATGTAACAAACTACCCCAAAAGGTAGAGGCTTAAAACAGCAATGAGTTTATCTCTCAAGATTCTTTGGGTATGGTATGGCTTAGCTGGGAAGTTCTTCTTCTCCTTTGTCTTGAGTCATTCACTTGGCTGCATCAATTTTGAAGTGAGCTAGAAGGTTTAAGAATGTTCCACTCACCTGTCTGGTACCTCAGCTCTCTTCCAAGTGACTAGCTCAGATTTCCTTATAGCATGGTGCACTCAGGTATCTGAACTTTCACATGATGGCTGGCTTCTAAAAAGGTTTCATCAAAAGTTATACTAAATTCAAGTTCTGGTAAGATGGTGGACTAGGCAGAAAGACTGTACAGACCCTCTTCAACAAAGAAAAGGGAAACCAGTTAACACAGACACAGAAGATAATCCTGGATCCCTGAGCCTTGAAGGGAAGAATATAGAAGTGGACTATATCATATATAGCAGAAGAATTTGCATGAAAATACCAAAAAAGGAGACAGACGGAGCTGCAGTCTGGCAGTGATCCTGAGCGATCCTGGTGGCACAGCACAGACAGCTTGGAGATTCCCGAGTGGTGGCAGGACCTAAGAATTAACCTAAAAATGAGCCCTGCTAGCCAGGGACTGTTCTGATGGTTGAGGAATAAACAGAGAAGGTGAAGAGAAAGGCGGGCTGAGCTGTGGACTTTTGCCGTCTGGAGGGCACCGCCATTTTGAATGTTACAAGCGGCTTGACCATTTTGGATATTTAAAGAGACAGCGCTCTTTCAGATTCCAGGGGCTTAAGAAGAGGTTCTGCTTTCCAACAACCCCAAGGATACTCCGGACCTACAAGACTGAAAAGGTGCAACATTCTTGTTACTCTTATACCCCACACCTGCTTGGTGAACAGAGGTGCAGCCATCCCCCGCTGCCACCCACCTACTGGGCCCACAGGAACTCCATCACACTCTGTGTGCTCAGACGGAGTCTGGGTGCCCTGCCTTGTCCTCCACCGATTTTTTTTTCCCCTTTTTCGCTTTCTTTTTTCTGGTGATTCATTTGCTTGTATTTGTCTGTTTTAAAACAACTATTATTATTAATACTTTTGTCCTTTTTACTATTATTCTTATTCTTCCCCTCCCAG
>NW_006921620.1:641611-652338 GCF_000298275.1 Orycteropus afer afer | reverse complement strand
AGAGGTAACTATGGGGAGGAAGTGGAAGGGGAGCTGTTGCATTGTGGTAAACTGTGGTCAATGTCATGAGACAAAGTGTATATGAACTGCTGTATGGAAAGTGAATTTGCTCTGTAAATCTTCACCCAAATCACAATAAAAAAAAAAAAAGTTATACTAAATTCATGTGTCCCTTCTTCCTTATTAACAGAAACAAAGTTAATAGAAATGTTTTCCAAGTAATTTGTTTTTAGGCGTGGGTGTGCTTTAAGGAAAGCTGTACCTTTCTGTACTCCACAGGATAAATATGGATTAGTTTAATAAGCCAATCTTAATACATCTATTCTTTCTGTCTGTGATGGGTTTAGATATAGGCCTGTGACACACTTCAGGATGGGACTTGATGCAGAAGTCTGCAGAAGGGCTTCTGGGAAAGTGTTCCTCAATTCTGAAAAAGGAACATAACAAAGAGGTATCCCCTTTTTCTGTTGCTGGATATTGTAATCAGCATGTGACATCTGGAACTGTACATATTACCACCAAGAGGGAAGAAAGCATAAAATAATAAGCCAATATACTGAGGATAGCAGTAAAGAAATAGGGAAAAAATCTGAGTAACTGATGATGTTACTGACATACTAAACCAATCAACCCTGGAACCATATCTCTGACCTTGAAATAACACAAAATTGTCCTCTTTTACTTGCAGCCTACATTTTTTGTACTGTGGTGGTTTCTGTGTTGCTACAAGGCTGGAAGCTATGTCACTGGTATTTCAAGTACCAGCAGGGTCATTCGTGGTGGACAGGTTTCAGTGGAGCTTCCAGATGAAGACAGACTGGGAAGAAGGATGGGGACATCCACTTCTGAAAAATATGGCCAATGAATACCTTATGAATAGCAGCAGAATACTGTCTGATATGGCAAGAGATGATGAGATTCTCAGGTTGGAAGGCACTCAAAATACAACTGAGAAAGAGCTGTCTCCTCAAAGTAGAGTCAACTTTAATGATGTGGGTGGAGTACAGCTTTCAGGACCTTCATTTGCTGATGGGCACAACTCAAAATGGGAAGAAACAGCTGCAAACACCCATTAATAATTGGAACATGGAATGTATGAAGTATGAATCTAGGAAAACTGGAAGTTGTCAAAAATGTAATGGAACAGATAAAGATCAGTATCCTAGGCATTTGTGATGGTTAAGTTTGTATGTCAATTTGGCTGGGCCTGGTTGAGTAGCTGGGCAGCTGAATGTAGTTATTCCCCATGGTGAGATTGTAATTAACTCCATGGTGGAATCTACTGGAGCAGCTGAGTAGCTGCTTTGGGTATGTGGTTGGCTTCCCATATATAAGAAACAGTTTGGGGAATGGTGTCTAGCTTATGGCACACTTAAACCCTGCATGTAGCTGTGTTGGTGTTCAGCAACCTGCCATGTTCTGCTGACCTTGGGACCTTTAATGGACTTGAATTAATGGCCTGCCATGGGGTTTGGTAACATCGGGACTGTGCCTTTTTACCTTGTCAACCTTAGGCTTGTCAGCCTCAGCAGTCAGCAGCTGTCTGAGTGAAGAAAAGCCTCTTGCTCCAGTGGGTTGGGAGCAGGAGGCAGAGATGAAGTTGAAGATTGAGGGGCTTTCAGCCAGCCCCTAGAGCCTGGAACTTTGAACTCAGACTTAAAGCCTCCAAACTGTAAGAGAATAAACACCTGTTTGTTAAGGCCATCCCATTGTGGTATATTACTCTCAGAGCAGCACTTGGTAACCAAAACAGCATTAGTGAGCTAAAATGGACTGATATTGGCCATTTTGAATCACACAATCATATGAACGACTATGTTGAGAATGACAAATTGAAATGGCATTGCGTTCATCATCAAAAAGTACATCTCAAGATCCATCCTGAAGTACAGTGTTGTCAGTAATATCCATACACCTACAAGGAAGATTAGTTAATATTATAATTAATCAAATTTAGGGACCAAGTACTAAAGCCAAAGATGAAGAAATTAAAGATTTTTTACCACCTTCTGCAGTCTGAAATTGAACAAACGTGCAATCAAGATGTATTGATAATTATTGGTGACTGGAATGCAAAAGTTAGAAACAAAGAATCACATGTAGTTGGAAAATATGGCCTTGGTGATAGATGATGCTGGAGATCACATGATAGAATTTTTCAAGACCAATGACTTATTCATTGCAAATACCTTTTTTCAACAACATAAATGGTGGCTATATACGTGTTGTTGTTGTTGTTGTTATGTGCTGTCGAGTCAGACTCGACTCATAGCAACCCCTTCTTGGGTTTCCAAGGCATTATCACTACGGAAGTAGATTGCCCAACATTCCTTCCGAGAACTGGCTGGTGGGTTTGAACCACCAGCCTTCTGGTTAGCAGCCAAGTGCCTTAGGCACTACACTACCAGAACTCCTGTCTATATAAGGAGACCTTGCCATATGGGATACACAGAAATCAGATGGACTACATCTGTGGAAAGAGGTGATGGAGAAGTTCAATATCATCAGCCAAAATAGGACCAGGAGCTGACTATTGAACAGATCATCAATTGCTCATATGCAAGTTCAAGTTGAAGATGAATACAATTAAAACAAGTCCATGGGAGCCAAAATATGACCTTGATGATATCCCACCTGAGTTTAGAGACCATCTGAAGGACAGATTTTATGCATTGGACACCAATGACCAAAGACTAGATAACTATGTAATGACATCAAAAACATCATACACAAAGAAAGCAAAAGGTCATTAAAAAGACAGGAAAAGAAGAAAAGACCAAAACAGATGTCAGTAGAGACTCTAAAACATGCTCTTGAATTCACAGTAGCTAAAGTGAATGGGAGAAATGTGAAATAAAAGAACTGAACAGAAGATTTTAAAGGGCGGCTTGAGAAAACAAGGTGAGGTATTATAATGAAATGTGCAAAGACCTGGAGTTAGAAAACCAAAATGGAAGAGCACGCTCTGTATTTCTCAAGCTGAAAAAACTGAAGAAATATTCAAGACTCAAGTTGCAGTGTTGAAGGTAGCATAGTGCCTAAGGCACTTGACTGCTAACCAGAAGGCTGGTGGTTCAAACCCACCAGCCACTCCTTGGAAGCAAGGTTGGGCGATCTACTTCGGTAGTGATATCGCCTCGGAAACCCAAGGAGGGGTCGCTCTGAGTCCGGTCCGACTTGATGGCACACCACCACAACAACAACAACATGGGCAAAATATTGAACAATACAGGGAACATGAAATGAAGATAGAAAGAATATATTGAGTCACTGTATCAAAAATAATTGGTCAATGTCTAACAATTCCAGGAGGTAGCATATGATCATGGGAAGGAGGAGTAGGGAGAAAACACAGCAAAAAATTTAAAAAAATAAAATTTAAAATATATATATATTATTGAAGAAAGAAGTCCAAGCTGCACTGAAGGAATTAGTGAAAAATAAGCATTCAAGAATTGATGGAATACCCATTGAGATGTTTAACAAATGGATACAGTACTTCCGGCACTTATTCTTTTATACCAAGAAATGTGGAAGACAGCTAGCTACTTGGCCAACTGACAGGAAGACATTAATATTTGTGCCCATTCCAAAGAAAGGTGATCCATTAGAATGTGAAAATTATTGAACAATATTATTAATATCGCATGCAAGTAAAATCTTGCTGAAGATAATTTAAAAATGATTGCAGCAGTATATTGACAGGGGACTTCCAGAAATGGAAGCTGGATTCAGAAGAGGATGAGGAATGAGGGATATCATTACTGATGTCAGATGGATTTTAGGTGAAAGAAAAGAAGACCAGAAAGAGGGTCTACCTGTGTTTTATTGACTATGCAAAGGCATTTGACTGTGTGGATCATAACAGATTATGGATAACATTGCAAAGAATGAGAATCCCAGAACACTTACTTATTCTCACAAGGAACCTGTACAAAGACAAAGAGGCTGTTTTTCAAACAGAACAAGGGGATACTGCATGGTTTGAAATCAGGAAGCATGTACATCAGGGTTGAATCATTTCACCATACTTATTCAATCTGTATTCTGAGGAAATAATCCATGAAGCTGGACTAAATGAAGAACACAGAATCAGGATTGGAGGAAGAACCATAAACAACCTGAGATATGCAGATGACACAACTTTGCATGCCAAAAGTGAAGATGACTTGAAGCACTTGCTGATGAAGATCAAAGACTATAGTCCTCAGTATGGGTTACACCTCAACATAACACACTGCCTCAAATCCGACTCATAGCGGCCCCTGCTTGGGTTTCCAAGGTGGTATCACTATGGAAGTAGATTGCTGTCTTCCTTCCAAGGAGTGGCTGGTAGGTTTGAATCGCGAGCCTTCTGGTTAGCAGTCAAATGCCATAGGCACTACACTACCAGAATCCCCACAACTGGACCAATAAGCAACATGATGATAAATGGAGAAAAGGCTGAAGTTGCCAAAGATTTCATTTTGTTTGGATCTACAATCAATACCCATGGAAGCAGTAGTCAAAAAATCAGACATTGTATTTGCACTGGGAACATCTGCTGCAAAAGACCTCTTTAAAGTGTTGAAGAGCAAAGATGTCACTTTGATGACTAAGGTGCACCTAACCCAAGCCATGATATTTTCAATAGGCACATATGCATGTGAAAGCCAGACAATGAATAAGGAAGACCAAAGAATTGATGCCTTTGAATTGTGGTGTTGACGAAGAATACTGAAAATACCATGGACTGTCAGATGAACGAACAAATCTGTCCTGGAAGAAGTGCAGCTGGAATGCTTCTTAAAAGCGAGAATGGCCAGACTTCATCTCACCTACTTTGGTCATGTTCATCAGAAGGGACCATGCCCGGAGAGTATATCATGCTTGATAAAGTAGAAGGTCAGTGAAGAAAGGGAAGACCCTCAAGGAGATGGATTGACACAGTGGTAACCATGGGCTCAGCTATAGCAAGGATTGTAAGACTAGCACAGGACCGAGCAGTGTTTCCTTCTGGTATACAAAGGGTGGCTATGAGTCAGAGCCAACTCACTGACACATAGCAACAAGAAACTAATTTTATGACTGGTCATTGGAGGGAAGATGTTTAATACGTATAAATCCACTTTAGAAGTTATAAGACAGGGCAAAACACATAACTATGAATTAAAAATTTTATTTTTTAAATAAAGTTAAAAAACAAAGAAATAAAATTCCTTTTCTCCTTCAAACAGCATCATTACTATGGAACTGCTGCAGGCAACAGACCACAGGTAAGAATCATGTTGTCAGAAAAAGATTATTGTGAAGTTAAAATTATGGTGACTAAGATGGCATCTTTCAGTATTTCAATCAAATCACAGATTTGGGCTTAAAAACCCATAGCTGACTTGTTAAGATAGAACATGGGATCAATACATGATTTTGTCCACTTATAATCTTGCCTTGCCGAGGGAAGATATTAATTAAAAGCAACTACCAGCTGCTCTGCAGGAGGAAGATAAGGCAATCTACTTCTGTAAAAATTTACAGCCTTGGAAACCCAGTGGTGGTCACTGTGCATCGAAATAGACTCCATGGCAGTGGGTTTGCTTTTTTTTGGTATCATTTACTTAGGGGTTCTGGTCACGCATTAATGCTTTTGGCTGCTAACCAAAAAGTTGGCAACTCAAATTCACCAGCTGCTACATGAGATAAAGATAAGGCAGTCTACTTCCATAAAGATTTACAATCTTGGAAACCCTAAAAGGCAGTTCTACTCTGTCCTAAAGGGTCAGTATGAGTCCGAATTGACTTGATGGGAGTGGATTTGGGTTTGGATATCATCTATTCCCTGTCATTTATAAAAGATTACAAAGTTTAACACTCCAAAAGGACGTAATCTTGGAATTTTTAAAAGATTGAATTTTTCTTTATTAAAACTACATTAGCATTTTTTTTTTTTTTTTTTTTTACCACAGACAAGTGAAACTTCTTCAGAGATTGGCACCAGCCTGCAGGCAGTCATATGGAAATAATTGATTTCAGTTATTTTCTACCCAAATCTATAGTTACCTTCAACCTTCCAAACTTGTAAGTAGGTTTTTTTTTTTTTTTTTTTTGTCCTTCATCCAGTGACTATTTATTGTGTCTGTGACATGCAAGACTTCATGGCAGCCACTCTAGAGAACACCAAAGCATAAAAGGCCTAGTCCTTGACCTGTAGATGCTGATGACTTGGTTGGGGCCATCACAGAATGAGGCAAATCTTGGTGTTCTCTGCACCAAGTGGCTTATATTTATTAAAGTCCCATTGCTAGTGAGAGGAGCTCTGGTGGTGTAGTGCCTGAGGCATTTGACTGCTAACTAGAAGGTTGGTGGTTCAAACCCACCCAGCCACTCCCTAGATGGGGCAATCTACTGTAGATTTACCACCTCAGAAACCCAGTGGGGGGTCAATGTGAATCATAATTGACTTGATGGCAGTGAGTTTTAATGCCAGTGTGGAATCCCTTGAGTGGTACAAATGAATAAGTGCACAACATCTAACCATAAAAGTTACCCAGAGGCACCTTGGAAGAAAGGCCTGACAATCTGCTTTTGAACAGTAAACACCTGCTGAAAACCCTATGGATGAAAACCCTATGGGGTACAGTTCTACCTGGCACATGTGAGGTCCACATGATTCAGCAGGTGATTCAATGGCAACTAGTTTGAGTTTTTTGGTTTAACGTCAGTGTTTTTTTCTTTTCTTTGTTGTTGTTGTTGTTGTTGTTATGTGCCATCCAGCCAGACGGAACTCATAGCGACCCCTCCTTGGGTTTCCGAGGCAGTATCACTACGGAAGTAGGTTGTCCAACTTTCCTTCTGAGGAGTGGCTGGTGGTTTGAATCACAAGTCTTCTGGTTAGCAGTCAAGTGCCTTAGGCACTATGCTACCAGAGCACCTAGGTCTACTTTAATTTCTTTCAAGTCTCAACCTTGTGTATCTTCACTAATAAGCAGCCAGTTAACAACACAAATTTTGATAGTGCTAGAAAACTAGAGGAACAGAGTTGTAAGGGGAGAAGTTAATCAAAGGCCATAAAAGGACCATTATAGGAGAGTGTGAAGATTGCTGTGTCCTGTGAATTGGAGCCCAGCCCCCCCTGCCTCTCCCCCCCACCTACCCCCCCAACTTCTCCCCCTCCACCCACGCCTCCTCTAACTTCCTTTAAGCAAATGGATGAGGAAGTACTCCTTTTTTTCTGTGCTCCCTACTTTGTCTAGCCCTCAGAACTCTCTTCTAAGAAAAGTCTGAATTTGATCAAGACCACAAGATGATTATATTCTCACTGCAAGTGAATTGTGAAGTAAATGTATCAGGTTGACAGCCAAGATCAATTGTCTTGCTTCTTTTTTTTTTTTTTTTAAGGAAGTTCCCTTCAAGAGAGGCCACTAACAGCCATTCTATCTATCAGTACAAGGTCTTGAACAGACTTTTCTGGACTTGTCTACTGGGCAAAATTAGCTACACCATATGGATAATTTGGCTCAAGAAGAAAAAGCTCTTGTTTCTGATGAATACACTAACTGAGCAATGTCTGATGGTTTTGAAATGATCAACAAAGAAGAAAAGTATTTAAAAAAAAAAACCTTAATAGTGATTTCTCCCAGCACACACCCAAAGCATCTCTACATTTTGTATTCCCTTTATTTCTAGTCTTTCTTTCTACTGTAAATGAATCATCCTAAGTACGCAGAAGCAGCTTAATAGTTCTACCATAATTTTATACATCAGAATTCTTGACAGCCAATATATTTTGTTGTTTTTTTCTCTCAAATATTTTTTCTTCCTGTGAGCTTCTTTTATAACAAATGAAAAACATTTTAGACATTTTCCTCCCAAAGTGCCTCTCCTAAATGATGTAACAGGTCCCATTTTGGCTAATTGGTAATGCTGACTCTCACTTTAATTAACATACAAGTCTTTTAAGGACCTTGGTTGATGAAACATTGATGGAGTAATCAGGTTCATTTAAAGAAAACACCCAAGAAATGGGCTTCTTTTTCTTCCATATATTCGGTGAGATTTTGAAACACCATTGTCAGGAATTACAAGCAACTTTTTTCCCCTGGGTTATCAGAGTCCGAGACAATTGATGACATTACATTGGTCGTTCATTTTAGATTCGTAGAGCCCACAAAAATCAATAGTTTTCCATTATCAGGTCCAGCTGGGTCACTAGTCTGTCAATGAGCTGTTACAATTGCTGTACAGGGGTGAGCCTGACCAGTCAATTGCTGCTGACAAGAGGAAAACATGCTGACAGCCACGGGAACAAGTCAGAACACAGATTTGCACTTCAGTTTGCCATCCAAAGAGACTCAGAACAAGGCCATTTTCAAGACACAGGGCACCCTCAGTGGGAGGTCTGAGGGGCGGGGCTACCACACCTGGTTTTATAGCACAAGTGCCTAAGGCCACATCCTGGCTCCAGCCCACCATCTCCTGCAGAAACCATCTGTAGTCACTGCCTTTGTTAGAGGGCATGTGCCAGCCAGAATTGTCCTTATATATCATCTAATACCCCACATTGTATTCAAAGAGATACTAGAAGTAAGGAACTCTAGTGTTACCAACATGGACCAGGATGAAATGAAACTATAAATGTCCTGGAAAATATAAAAACTAAAAAAAAAAAAAAAAAAAACCCAGAAAATGGGCATAGGCACCAAATCTGAACAGATATGACTAAACACATTGCAAATAAGTATTAACGAAGGATGGAAGGTCTTGTAGTGTTAGTATCTAGGCTGTTCCCTTACTGCATCACAACAACAAATACTTTGATCTCAACTTGTGATGTTTCACCAAACCAAACATCCCTCATTGGTATCACATTCACAACCACTCTGTCTAATGTGGTTAGCAGCAAGAAGGAGCTGAGTCCTAGTCTTGCCCTGTCCATAATAGAAGGAGGGGGCAGAATGGTGAGCATGGACAAGTGTCTTAGCTGCCCCACTTACTATGTCACAAAGTTGTTGTGAGAGTTAAAATGAGATCAATTGAGAGTAAGATCTGTCCATGAAGGGGACTCTGTGTATGTTTGTGTGTCTCTTGCTCTCTGGAAGCTATCAATGCAGCATAAGTTTGGGAGCCATTGAAACAAGTCCTGCTTGATCTAGAATAATTAATTTTAAGTTTAGACTGAATTCTTTCCTTCTTAACTGAAACCATGAATAATCTCTAAAGACCATCATGAGTGAAAGGCAGAATTTGGAGGAAAGCTCAGAAGAAAAGTTTGAGTGGGTTTAGTGGCTCTCCTCAATTCGTCAAGAAGAGGATTTAGATGGGAGCATGTGGAGGGTCTTCCATAGAAGTGGAATGTGATGATGTTCCAGTCTTGTCACACTGGTTTAATTTTGGAGCTCAAACTTAAGACCTTGAAAGATAAATATTTTGAATCTGTTTCAACATTATGATTTTTAATGTTCTACTTTATTAACATCTTTCAAGCATTAAATTCTAGCCTTTTTTTTTTTTTTTTTAATGCCTCTAGTCTTTGGTTTGATTCTTTTGGAAATCATTATTCACTTGTGCCTCATCATCAAACAAAACTGTAAGTCAACTGTACTACTGGAAGCCAACTAGCTGCTTTGTCTTTTTCTCCTTCTTTTTAATACCACTACTACTGGAAAAAAAAAAGTCATTTTTTTAAAATGATTTAAAAAAAAAAGGAGTTTTAACGACAGCAAATTTGCTAGTAATTAGATGAAACAGTCTTATGTCTTCCAGCACTTGGAAGCATGAAATTCATCAGAACTCTCATAGCATTAATTAAGAAGAATTTATGTTTTTTTAATAAAATGCTTCATGTTTTAGCTCCTTTATTCCTCCACCAAATGTGATTATGTGGTGGCTGAAGGGAATTCAGGTTAATATGTTGACACACTTAACAATGCAGGGTCATGTAGCACAATACGCTTCACTGGTTTGGTTCAGTACACCCCCTGACAGGGCCTAATCATCCCCTGCCCTAAAGGCAGAGGGAAAGAGAGGATTTTAATTACTGAACTGTATGCAAGTTTGCCAGCATTAAATTGAGACATAATTAGGCTTCTGAATTTTAATAATTGTCCTAGCTAATTGGGCAGACAAGTAGTTATGCAGCATGGCGTGATTAGATAATTAGTATTTCCAAATGACAAAAATGGGCTCTTGATTACAAATTCTACATGAAGGGGGAAAAAGGTAGCAAGCAGATCTTTACAAGTCTGTTAAGAGAGAGTTTAGCGATGTTGGTAATTTAAAGGCCATTAGGAAGCAACATTTCATTCTTAGAACTGGGTGTCTGGGACAAGGGCCTCTGGCCCACTCCGGTTCCCACCTAAGGCTCCTCCCCAGGGTGCTCTGCTTACTCTGGGGTCTGCTGTACCCTTCCTTCAGCCCCACCCTCACCCACCACAGCCTAGCAGCCAACAATGACCTTGAATAAGTTCTCTTTGGCTAGACGCCAGATGGCAGGTGATAACTGAAAAAGAAATCACGGGATGTAGGAAGGATAGAAAAGAGAGGGGGTAATCCATCCAGGTCAGGGGTATAAGTATCCATTGTGGGTTTCTCTTGAGAACAGCTGTTCTTTCCTTCTCCTAGAATTCTCCACTCTTACCCCTAGGGGCTGTAATAAGGTATCATCAACTCCACACAAATCTCTCTTAAATTTTGAGGTATTATACTTCAGGGCTCTGGTGGCATGTTGTTGTTGTTGTTATGTGCCGTCGAGT
>NW_006921620.1:639288-641396 GCF_000298275.1 Orycteropus afer afer | reverse complement strand
CCAGAAGGCTGGCGGTTCAAACCCACCAGCCACTCCTCAGAAGGAAGATTGGGCAATCTACTTCCGTAGTGATACTGCCTCAGAAACCCAAGGAGGGGGTTGCTATGAGTCAGATTGGATCCAACTCGACGGCAAGTGAGTTTGGTTTTTGGTACAGTACTGAGCTGAAGAACATGGACTTTGGAGACTGACCTGAGTTTAAGGTCAAACTTGCAAGGAGTATAATCTTGGAGTCTTTAAATTTTTGGATTTGCAAAATGAAGATAGTAATAATACCTTCCTCATAGGTTGCTGAAATGATTAAATAAAATAATGTACATAAAGCTTAAAGTACAGTGCCTCATACTTGTCTCACTTTGCAAAAATGTTACTTTATTGATCAAAAGGGCATAGAGTAAGTGCTCAATAAACATTAGCTATTAAAACATCACTTAAATTAATAATGCTGGAAGGTGAAGGATGCCAGGTCTGGCTCTTTAGCTATACCAGTTCTCACATGAAGCAAGGGTCCTTGGTTTCTCATTGCTTTCTCAGAGAGGAACATTGTGCCTCTATTCATGCCTGGGGAGACCCAGTGGCAAAAACTGGAAGACTCAACCAGATTTCCTTTTTCCCTATTCTTTAGTGGCACACAAGCCCCGCCAAACAGAAGTCACAGGGACAGTTAAGAAGAATATGACATACATTCTGTATTTTACCCTCACATCTTGTGACTCACCCTATAAAATGTTACTTCTTTGCCCACAGAGACATACTTAGGGCTAGGTGTCTGGGTCCAACTCTGGCTCTCACCTAAGGCTCCTCCCCAGGGTGCTTTGCTTTCTCTGGAGTCTGCTGCATCCTTAACTCCCTTCCCCCGAGCTTAGCAGCCATCAGTGACCTTGAATAAGATCTCTTTGGCTGGATGCCAGATGGCAGGTGCTAACCGATAAATTTTTCCCACAACCAATGATTAGTAGGCTGGGCTCTAAATCTGTATTTTTCAGGCACAAAAAAATATTAACTGTATGCAAGCCAGAAGTTTTTATACAATGAGTGATAGGTTGTTCATGGATGACAATGTGATGGGAGCTTGTTAGGTGAAAGAAGTTGTGGATGTATATTCATGACCACTGAGAATGAGTCTAAGGAAAATCATCATGTCTCCTTGGTTTGGTCCAGTCAAGGCAGCCTACCAGGCTGGACCAGCTTTTTTATGACTTTCTCAAAACTTTGCACCATCTCATTTATGAATGATGGAAGAGCTCAAGGTGGAGATTTGAATTAAGACTGCAGAGGTCGCTCCGTGGGTAAACTTTATATCATCCTAGCAAAATCTTCAGAAGAGTAAAGAATGGAGAGTAAATAGTAGAGAGAGGAGGGCAGCACTCTAAGACCTGAGGAAGAAGAAAAAGAGATTTAAGATTACATATAAAGTGCAAACATTCTGTGCCCAACTAAGCTTAGAAGCAGAGTAAAATAGTCTCAGGGATTGGAGGGCGGACAGAGAGCAAGACAGAGTGAGTGATCCGATCCGTATGCCTGATCTGTATTTACACAGTGAGGAAACCTCATCTCTTAGGACTGCGACTCTCGCCATAGTTGTAGGCACGCTGGCCACAGGCGTGGCCAAAAGAGTCAGCGCAGAGCTGGGTCTCTCCGAACTTCCCGGGTGCGGTGAAGAAACAGATCACCTTGGGGCGGGGGAGGAGGGAAGTGGTTGATTCTAATAGTTGTCATAAAGATTTTTTTCCCCCACCACACAATGTCGGAGCTTCTCTCCTTCTCTTTTTGAAGAAGTGCGCTTATGACTGATCGCTCAACACCTTGTTGGTTCTGACTGCAGAAAACACACCTTATAAATATATGATAACCATCCTGTAATAGAGAGTGTGACAATTTACTTCACAGTGCGTTTCGGGCTGCTAATTGATCGTTTCAGTCCAGGGACGATTTGGAATAAATTATAGCCATCAAAAGGATATCACAGCTCACTTTGGTGGAAAGGTTTCCGCCTCGCTTCGCGTTCATCTCCCGGAGAGACCGACTTGCACCCGGCGGTCACAGAAGAGGGGAGGATAATAGGCCGCAGAGGCAGGACTCCACTGGGTGGGCGGGAACTGCAGGAG
>NW_006921620.1:634279-639188 GCF_000298275.1 Orycteropus afer afer | reverse complement strand
GGGAGGGTTGGAGCTTGCGGGGCGGGACCAATGGGCGAGGCGGGGCCGGTCGCGTCGCGATCCGCGGCTGCAGGTCCGCGGCCTGACGGTAGAGGCCTCCCTTCCGAGGCGGTGCCGGGGCGGCGTGGGCGCTAAGGGCGAGGGCTCGGCGCCCAGGCGCGAGCCCGCGTGTCCTACCCAACAAGGTACCCGCGCAGCCCGGCCTAGCGTGAGTATTCCCCACCCGTTCCCTTTCTTCGTCAGGCGGCAGCAGCCTTTTATTTGAGATGAGGGTTTCTCTTTGGCAGAGGACTCTGGCGCCCGGGGTGCTCGCGCCCGCCAGGATCTCACTGCTCGCTCGAGGCTTCCTCTCAGCGCGGTTTCCCCGTGGTGATCGAGGGCTCTGTTTTCTGCTGGGATCTGGAAGTACTGAGGTGTAGAGGCGCCGCGCCTCATTCCTGGGCTTTGTGCTCTGGTTCTCACGCCGCAATTGGGAAGGTAGTCTCCCGGAGAGAGTCGGCCTTAGAGAGAGCCCTCCTGTCAACAAAACCGTAGGGAGGGCGTGGAGAGGTCCATCGGCGAGGCCGGGGTCGCCGGGGCGTGGGTCGCTAGGGCAGTAGGGCACGCTCAGTGAGAGTGGTGGCAGGGACTCCGGGCCCAGAAGCGGGAGCGCTTCGCTGAGGCCAAGCCCAGGTGTCTGGACCCTGCCCACTCCCACCCTTCGCCCCCGGCGGTCATTGCCCTAAGTTCACCTCACTGACTGCCGCGCCCTCCAGCCACTTGCCTCGATTTCAGTTCCCAGCAGAGTGTGTGCGGTTGTGAGGTGTTCATGGAGAAGGCAGACCCAAAGGCCTATTTCTGGATGGGATTCGAATCTGAAAAAAATATTTTCTTGCCCTTGGCACCGGCACTTCCTAGCTGACCGCGCGCCCAACCTGGTCTACCAGTCCTCCGGGCAACTTTCAGTCTCTTTGTAAATTAAAGCACAGAAAGTGGTGAGAGGCCTTCAGCTCGCGCAAAGTATACACTCAATCCTATGTGCCAAAAACTGAATTTCGGTACGATGTTCTTAGTTTTGTAGTCCTATGTCATGCTAATACATTGTGTCAATCTAGGGCACCGATGTTTCCATGCAGGCGATTTTGACAGAAATCATCATACCGAGCTATTATGAAGTGTGATGTCAGTGCGTCCTGGAAGGACAGATAATATATAAACCAGTTCTTGACGCGGTCTCTTACAAGGAAACATCTGAGGCTATCAAGAAGGGGCATTTTAATTCACACACAAAACATATTTTGTGTTTGGTTGACATCTTTCAAAATACTGAAAAAGGCAGTTAACATCATTTTGTAGATATTTATCAACGTGCTCACAAAAGTCCCCACAATAAGGAGGAGGGTTTTGTTTTATTCCTATTGTATCACATATCATAGTATATGCTCTACTAAATAGTCCAAAATAAATCAATGGGAGAGCTCTATAAGCTCATACATCTTCTAAAACTAGAATAATTGGAAGTCAGGAGATTGGTTATGTTTATACTTCTGTTCTAAAGGATAATCATCTGTTAGCTTAAATGAGACCCCATGCTTTTAGCACAGGTGCTAGATGTGTGAAATGATCAACTTTTTCAGGTATGGAAATCAGGCAAACTTACATGAAACCCCACTGTTAGGATTATTAGTCACTTGATGGTCACTATGAAGACGTTGATGATATCAAGAGTCTTTTGAAACAAGCAGTTAGGTTCAAAAGTATGACTAGGTTCCTAATGAATGCATTCTGAAATCTTAAGAGATCCAGATCTAAGTAGATATTTAAGTCTGACATTTATATAGTAGTATGAAGCTGTATTTACATAGACCAAATAAAGGGGCTAAATAGTTACTTTTACAATGAAGTCCTTACATGTTGACCCAGGAAGCAGTTCTTTCTCACTCCATCCATGCATTCAAATGCTAAAACAAAAAAATAAGTATTTATTCATTATTTTTCACAGGCCCTGCATTTCACTTTACCTTTGAACATGGAATATTTTTATGGAAGAGTTAAAACTGTGGTCGTTCATTTGTTGTTGTTGTTATGTGCCATCTAGTTGGACCCGATTCATAGTGGCTCATAGTGACCCATAGTGACCCCTCTTGGGTTTCCGAGGCAGTATCACTACGGAAGTAGATTGCCCCATCTTCCTTCCCAGGAGTGGCTGATGGGTTTGAACCAAAAGCCTTCTGGTTAGCAGTCAAGTGCCTTAGGCACTATGCTACCAGAGCTCCCAGTCTTTCATTTAGGGAAATGGACTATCTTCAAGTAGCAAGGGAAGAAAATAAATTGGGAATCAGAAAGTTTTCTCCAATCTGTGCTCTATTCACAGTACTATGATTTTTTTTCCTCCTTAGAGATTTTTAAGCTAAACTTGATGGACTTGCATGACTGAAAAAGATATTGACGTTCTTTTAATTATTCTTAGTAAAAATTGCCTAAAATTAAGCCAAGTAAACACAACATACCCCAAGTAGTCATACATACACCTGGTTAAAATTCATTGGTTGAAAAAGAAAGAAAAGAAAAACATACCCGATATGTTGTTATGTGCCGTGGAGTTTGGCACGACTAATAGTGACCCCTCCTTGGGTTTCTTGGAAGGCTGTCACTTAACTGCAGTGGTGCTTCTATTAGTGCCATTGCTCAGATCTCTTTTGGAGCTCCTCATTGGGCACTATTTTAAGAACCCTCAGTGCATCTCATTTAAAAGTCTTGAAGGTGGCAAGCCATCTTCCTTTGAACTCGTCCAGTGCTGTAAGAATAAGGTATGTGATCAAGTCAAAGTAATATAATTTAGGGTCAAAAGAACTGAAATAAAATCAAGTGGCTTTCTTCTGTGGCTTTTAAATGAGTTCTATATTCAGTATACAAACAATTGGAACAATGGCAGCCCCATCGGAATAAGAGTAGCTTCCAAGGTAGCTTTAAGAAAAGAGCTCATTTGGAGCTATAAAATTCTTTTTGGTTATCAAAGAAATAGTAATTTAGTAATCTTCTGTACATGTATAGTACATTGTTGTTCAGTATAGAGACATACTCTTTCAAAAAGTTATATTGTCAAGAATTTGATTAGTTGGCTCTACTTTTATAAGGGTTTAATTTTACTATGATTTTAAAAGCTGGTAAGTTTGAAAATATGGAAATGGGTGGGAAAATTTCAAGATGTTATAGATTAAAATAGGATTGCCCTATGTAATTCCACAAAAGTGGAGCACTGAGCTCTACATCCCTTCAAATAACATAGAATCATATCCAGTTAAGAAATCAAGCCTAACTTGTGTTCTGTTTAATGAATAAAGCATTCCACCATTACCAAAAAAAAAAAAGGTTTCCTTAGATTTAGGCAACATGTCTAAGGCATTTGATTGCTAACCAGAAGGCTGGCAGTTCAAACTCACCAGCCACTCTTCGGAAGGAAGGTTGGGCAATCTATTTCTGTAATGATACCGCCTTGGAAACCAAAGGAGGGTTTGCTATGAATTGGGTCCAACTCGATGGCACATAACAACAACAACATAACCACTGAATTGAAATACTTGACATTTTTAATAGTTGTTTGCAGATATGGAGCCCATGGTAGATATGTGGAAGAAACACTGTCACTGTGTACCATTTTAAGTTACCCACTATCCTAAATATAAAGGAGTCCTGGTGGTGGAGTAGTTAAGGCATTTGGCTGCTAACCAAAAAGGCTAGTGGTTTGAACCCACCAGGCACTCCATGGGAGAAAGATGAGGCAGATTGCTTCTGTAAAGATTGACAGCCTTGGAAACACTATGGATCAGTTCAACTCTGTCCTATAGGGTCACTATGAGTCGGAATCAACTTGATGGTAATGGGTTTGGATTTATCCCAAATACAGAATCATGATATTCCCAACCCCATGCATTTAAGCTCATATTATGATATTCAAGACGAGAATATAGGAAAAACCACTGCCGTTGAATTGATTCTGATTCATAGCCGAGTAGGGCAGAGTAGAAATGCCCCATAGGGTTTCCAAGGCTGCAAATCTTTATGGAAGCAGACTGCTGTACCTTTCTCCCGCAGGGCAGCTGGTGGGTTTGAACTGCTGACCTTTTGGTTAGCAGCCCAATGTTTTAATCACTGCACCATCAGAGCTCCTAGAATGTGGGAAAGGAGGTAGAAAGATATCCAAGGAAAGGCACAATAAGAAAGGGAAATAGAGGGAGAGACAGAGGTCATGGGGCTTTTGTATCATAATTAGTTGAATTCATGAGGAGAGGGTTTACAGTTGCTTTCCAGAAACCACCAGCAAACAATTTAAAATCTGAGGAAATAATTCATGTTCAACTCTAGCTGAGACTATATGCAGAACCAAGAAAGGTAGAAAGAATGTAATTAGCTGAGTAGGAATTTTTCTAAGAGTTCAGGTCTAATACCTTTAATATTATGTAGATCATGTTCATGAGATCATTGACAATTAGCAGGAATCCAGACCATAATGATCAGGAGAGATCAAGGCCAGGGGAGTAAGATGAAAGTGCCTTCCTGCTTAAACTGAAGGTTGCAAATGCTGATGCTCTTTTATATAGAAGGTCAACCAGCAGACAAAGAAGTAGGGCAACAGCCCTAAAGCAAGTACCTCTTCCACACCAGAATTAGAATGACTACGGAGATAACAGTTTGTGTTGAGACAAAAAGGATATCTTTATTTGGGTCATTTGTAATGTCTGGAACTTAGGGTCCTGCTTTGATGAGTTTGGTTTTTGTCCAGAAATTAGGGAAGATCTTTTGGGCCCTGAGTGCAAGATTACATACCTAACTGAAAGGTCAGTGAGCATGATGGGCAGACCCAATTCCAGATATGTTTTGAGAAAGGCCTGTTGTTGTTACGTGCCATCAAGTCTGACCTGACTCATAG
>NW_006921620.1:622703-634179 GCF_000298275.1 Orycteropus afer afer | reverse complement strand
GGGTTTGAACCACCAGCCTTCTGGTTAGCAGTCAAATGCCTTAGGCACTATGCTACCAAAGCTCACATTTGTCCATTAGAGAGACAAAATGCTCCTAAAATTTTTACAAGAGAGTATCAAGTACCTATCAATGCCTTGATAATGACAATTGTGGAAAAGTAAGTGATTGTGATTTTAGGCTTTCTTTTGAAATGGATAGCCTGACCATCATGCCTGTCTATCTTTTATAGATTAAAAATCACCCAAATATTTCTTTAATTGAATCAAAATATTAACTTTTGTGTATAGTGTCTATAGCTTCAGGAATGAGGTTGGGAGCCTCGTGGTGTAGCCTGGATAGTTGTAATAGAAGTCTGGTGGGTATAGCTTAAAGTGCATCTCTTTCAGATAAGGAGGTTCTTGGCTTTAATTAAAAATTCACGTGTGGATCCAGAATATAGAAACAGTAGGAAATTGCACTGAGAATTGGGAAGTATCATATGGTAGAAAGAGCGTGTGGACCAGGAATAGGGACTAGGTTTACCATGTAGGAATTGTGTTATTTGAGGCAAATTTTAGTTTTCTTGTAGGCACAACACACTAGGTCTACTCCACAGGGTAGGTAGTTTTGAACCTTGTCTAAGGTGAAGAAAATGGAAGGACTTAGTCTATTAAGTGCTGTGCATGTGCAGAATTTTATGTTATATAACACAGGTTTTGTAGGTAAAGGTAATGGTTATAGCCCTTGAGCTGTCCAGACATTTAAACCAAAATACAAGTGAACATGGAAACCCATCTTTGGGAACTTGAGATAATAGACTCATTTTAGCATGGATACTAGAGGCAAGTAAATAATATAGTCATGATTTCTTCTTTCTCAGATTTATAAGAAGTATTCTGTTGCTAATGCAAGAGACTTTTTTTTTTTTTTTTTTTTTTACATTTCCTTAAGACCTATTGGATGTAAATGAACCTGCTAACTCCCTTAGTACTATTAGCCCAAATTTTCAGCACTGGTGCTAAAGACACAATCTTCATATGGAGAAGAGTGGCCAGACTTCTAGGCCCTGTGAGGTTTTCCTTCCCTTAGAGATTGCCTTAATCCCCATTGCCACTGTCATGTTTTAGCAAGAAGCTGGCCTGAGTTCCACCTATTGACTTCATTGGTTAGTAACAATTTTATTGCAGTTGTTACTCTTCCTATAGCAACAACTCATTCCACTGAAGAGACAGACAGCAAGACCCTTTCAGTCCATTAAAATAATAATAACATTTGTGTCTTTCATTTTCTCCTGTATTTAAAAGGTGCAGTGTCTGCAGGGGGGAAGGCAGTATGCTTCTGTGTGTCACAGAAACACCAGTACAGATATGGCCAGCATCATTGGCTACGACCAACATGGGGCATGGCTCCTAGTGAAGAGGTGAGAGTGGAAGGGTAGATCTGAGGTGTCATAGAGTGTGTATACACTCATCTTTTCTTCTATTGGGTTTTAGGATCTCCCCTACCAAACCAAAACCATTGCTATCGAGTTGATTCCGACTCCTAGCAACCCTATAGGGCAGAGTAGACCTGTCCATGGGACTTCCAGGGCTGTAAATCTTTAAGGAAGCAGGCTGCTGGTTCAAACTGCCGACCTTTTAGTTGGCGGCCGAGCACTTTAACCCCTGCACTACCAGGGATCCTTGGATATATCCTCCTGAGGAGTAAAATCAGTGCCCTTTGTCTGAAATCATTGTTAGAAGGCTGTTCTATGGAAGTTTGTTGAGTATCCTCCATTCAGTGATGCTCACTTCATAAATTCAGTGTGTGAGGTACAATGTATTTGAGCCAGTACATTGTAGTGGCTAGGCAAAAGAGCATTGGATTCAGACAGTCTGTGTTTGAATATCAGCTCTGCCATTTACTAGCTGAGTGGCTTGGGCACATTTCTTAATCTCTCTCAATCTCGGCTTCATCAGCAAAATGGCAATAATAACAATATCTGCTTCTTAGGATTGTTGTTCATAAGGTGAGTGCTCAACAAGTGGGAGCTATAGTTTTATGCCCTGGAGAGTGAAGGAGGAATAAAAAGAAATACAAGGCAAATTCTCTGGCTTCAGTGGGTTTACAGTCCAGTCTGAAAGAACTGAATAAAAAGAAAATGGTAGCACCAAATGAGTACTGCACATGATGAAGAGTTCAACAATCTGCTAAAGATTAGGTCTCAAGACAGAAGTGGTACCTTCTTTCTGGGATTTGCAGGCTGGCAGGATTCAGATGTAGAATGGAGTTGAGAAGGAATTCCAGATGGCAAGGGGAAGGAGGGACGAGAACACACAGTGTGGTGGGGATAGGAGTATGCCAGAATGGAAAGTAGACCAGCTTTTCAGCCAGACAGATAAAGATAAGAATCCTAGCTCTGCTATGAAATCTTAGTTGAACAAGTATTTTAACTTCTTTAGGCTCAGTTACTATAGATTTAAAATAAGTATAATTACAAAAAAAATAAAAAACACTGCCATTGAGTGGGATCCAACTCAATGACCCCTCTTTGGGTTTCTGACGAGGTATCACTATGGTAGTAGATTGCCCAACCTTCTTTCCAAGGAGTGGCTGGTGGGTTTGAACCGCCAGTCTTCTGGTTAGCAGTCAAATGCCTTAGGCACTATGCTACCAGAGCTCAGATTAGATGAGATAATGTTTTGTATGCCTAGTATTGTGCCTCAATAAAGTAAAGATGATTTGTGTGGCATTTTCAGGGAACAGTTGGGGACCTGTCTGCTTGCAGTAGGCTGGTGTAGGCAAGTAGTGGAAAACAAACCAGGAAAGGTCAGTTAGTGCCTATGGGGATCATGGGAAGGAGGCTGGAAGACCAGTTTGAAACTCACTCATGCACGGGTGAGGTGACAAGCTGTGGTTACTAGACCAGATTGATCTGGTGTGTTTAATGTTTCCTTCATTAAAGTGGCTTAGGGCTCAACAGTGTGGGAAGGGAAGATGAATATTTTTTAAATTTTGTTCTGTTTTGTTTTTTATAGATTACTAACATTTAGTGTTAGTTGTCCAGAATAAAACTAGGTTAGATCCATAACTTGGGAAAATTGAGCCCACTCACTTTCCTGAGACCAAAAGGTAGGAGGCAATTTTGATGCTAAATAAACCCTAGACCTTAGATCAACTTATAAAATAGCCCTTTTAAAAGAACTTTTCCCTTCCTATTGTTAATTTCAGGAAGACACAAGTACAGATTCTTATAGCTCCCTACCTCCTGCCACGAATTTGCATTTCCATCCCAGATACACTAAATCAGAATCTACATTTTAACAGGATCCTTGTTGTTGTTGTTGTTGTTGTTGTTGTTGTTATGTGCCATAACAACAGTAGTGTCGGCCCTACTCATAGTGACCCCTCCTTGGGTTTCCGAGGCAGTATCACTATGGAAGTAGATTGCCCCATCTTCCTTCCGAGGAGTGACTGGTGGGTTTGAACCAGCAGCCTTCTGGTTAGCAGTCAAGTGCCTGAGGCACTTTGTTACCAGAGCTCCCAAACAGGATACTTAGGTGATTGTTAAGTATACACAAGATAGTGCAAATTCTCTGCAGGTGGTTGAACCGGAATGAACTAGTTCAAAGCCCTGGTTGTTAAAAGGAACTCAGCTGCCTGTTACCATTCAGTTGTGGGCAAATCCAGTTGGTTGAGTAGATTCTGTTGGCAGCCCTGTGTGTGTCACACTAGGGTTTTCAGTAGCTGGTTTTTGGAAGTAGATTGCCAGGCCTTTCTTTTAAGGTACCTCTAGGTGGACCTGAACTGCCAGTTGGGTTAGCAGCTGAACATTTGCACCATCTGGGGAATCCTGGTAGGCCTTAAACATTACATAGGAAAGGATAACTGACCTACCTACCACTCATTTCATGACCTTTGCTATTTTCATGTTTGGCTAATAGCTTCGGGTGTCTGAATCCTTATTGGTGGCCAAACATTGCTTCCCTTGGAAGGAGGATGTACATGCCAATGGACATGCCAGGGGATTGTGCCCAGGGGTTCATAAACACAAGGAAATAAGTGAGAGAGGAAAAGGCAGGCCCTGTGAAGTTAGCAAGGCTGACTGACTTCTGAGCAAGTACAAGGACTATTTCCTTTCTTATCTCCAGAGTTTATTTAAATCATCTGCTGGGGTAGACAGGCAAGAAAGCATAATGTTATCAGGCTGACTAAGATTCAGACATGCAGACTATATCCAGCTGCAGTTGCACCTTTTAATTCTAGCCTGGAAACAGAAGACTACAAAGAAAACCCATTCCAAAGGAAGGAAGGAGGAAGGCAAAAGACATCTCGGCTTTTAATGAAAACTTTATGAAAATCTATTGGTTTTGGATTTCTGTCTTCCATGTCCCCTAGCAGATCATCCAGCATAGCCCCTGGCTAAGGACCTGGCCAGGGGGTATGAACCAGTGGCAGTGGGCACTGGACAGAGGGTCTTCCTGTCTGCCCAAGGGACCTCATCAGTGCCGGAGCCTCCCTTCCCCTCCCCTGTGGGTCTTAGAGAGGGCCTTGCTACAGATTTCAGCCTTGCCCCTTCTTGCAGCTTCCCTGCCTTCTGCTCTTGTAATGGGACCTCTCTTTCTCTCTTCCCCCTTTTTTCAATTAAATGAGTTAATTACCAGGCATTTAACTTTTTGCCAGACTCTTTCATTATGCCGGGAGTTGTTGCTGAGCAGCAAAGGGAAGTAATAACGTTCGCAGTGAGGGGCAAATCCTGTTAATGAACAAATTAAAGTTCAAACAGTGATTCAAGTTCACAACCTCTCTGTGGCTCTTCTCTTTAATAAGAGTTATACGTGTTACTTTCTTCGCTTTTCTTCCTTTTATTACTTTTTAAGCTTTTCATCGATACAGCCTGAGTATATTTGAGGCTCCCAACCTTTCAGCCCTGACAAGGTCTCCATCAGGTATAATCCCGTCTTAATTTGGCAACTTTTGTAAAACACATAAAGGCCCCAGGGTCACCTTTGGTCTCCTGGGCCACGGGTAACCCTGTAGCTTCCACCTCCTGCCTAACCTAGGCTTCGTGGGTCACACCTTATGGGCCCATCATCCCATTTAGGCAGTAGAGATCCGATTACTCAACTTCGGGCCTTTGGACCCAGCCTGCAGGGCAGGGCCACGAGTGTTCGTACCCTCGATTCTCAAGTCTCTCTGCTGGCTACTTCTCAGCTAGTCCTGACTAGCTGGTGGCAGCGCTCAGGACAGGGGGTTGGGAGTGGGGAGTGGGAGGATCATCCAGACTTAAAACTGGGAACTTTTATGGGAAAGGAATTTGAGACAGAAAGGATGCACAGGGATCCCCCCAGCCCAATTGGCTTTCTCCCTGCACTCTCCATTAACAAATGGTGCTGAAGGGGCCTCGCCATTCCAGGCTCTGGCTGGCCCAAGTCTCATAAGCCCAGATCGGAGTGGTGTCCAGTCCTAGTAGGGAAGTAGCAGGCAAGGGGTCGGCTGCCTGCCTACTTCCCCCTCTGCCTCCTTTACTCCCCTCCCTGTGGATTGCGTGGGGGTCTTTTCCACCTCCGCGCCTGGCTTCTCACCCTTATCCCCGAGCGTGAGCGTGGCTTGATATAATCACCATGACAACTGCAATCTATGAGCATACACATAATAGAGATGAAATAGACAAAAGATTAGCATGCCATGAAAAGTACAATAAGTTTCTTATTTAGCATTTAGATAACTGTCTTTCCTTCTGAGCAAGCTTCAAAGTTGAAGCCAGTTTAGACCAAGAGGATTAATTCTTTCTCCTGCATGCTTCATTGAATCTCTCATTACCAAACTTTGTCTGTATTGATGTAAGATTTGATTGAAGATTAGAGCATTTAGCAAATCTTGCTTTTCTGCATGTATCAGGTCCTTTCAAGCACGGATCGCAGTGCCCAGTGGTCAATACCCTTACTTTTATCCAGTGTCTGCTTCATTTAAACTTAATCAACTCCATCAATGAACTGGAACAGGGAAACGTCCCTGTGGTAAGAATGTTGTGCTTTTGTGGGATAATTCTTTGCTCTTTCCCGATCCATTGGCGTTAAACTTAAAATTGCACTATGATGAACTTTTTTTTTTTTTTTAATCAATATGATAATGACAATTGGGCCTGAACAGCTCTGGTAGGACTTGGGCGGGGGGTGTCGAGATTTTGCCCCCATTGCCAAAACAACTTCTTGTCCTGTGATGGTCCCGCCTCCTTTTGTGTGGCTTTAATACCTTTTCTTCCCTGACATTGAATATTGCTCAAGCTGGAAAATGATGCATCTTTGTAGGAAAGGCTCATATGTCACAGCCAGAAAGTGAAGCAGACCGATTGGTTGTGTGAATTATCTGACTTGCTGCAGTGAATTATTTGCACTGTTTCCCTACCTACTCAACAAGTTCCTGAGGTATAGTAGAGATCAATCAAAACTGACAGTCCGCGTGTGAAGGCTTTACTGTGTAAATCTGGCGCACTCATCCTGGCTGTGCCGGCCCTGGCATCTGTATATCATTTTTATACTGCTACCAGTAGAGCAATTTCAAAAGTATTTGCAAGGAAAATGCGTGTCCCCATCTGTTCCTGGAAGCATAAATGTGCCACCTTCAGAGGGTTTTCACTGGTAATCATATCTTTAATGATCAACAGACTAGTGATATATACCTTTCCATAAAATGGGATTTTCTTCACTTTATTGTGATTGGCTAGAATAAATAGCTTTTCCATATGTTAGGGAGATAAAATATAAGATTAGCAGAGGTCGTTTTCTGGATAGTAAACAAAAGAAACAATTCATTCGAAATAATCATTGAAAACAAGCAGCGACAAAATTAGTTGCAATAACACAGCATCTGAGGCCCCACATCAGGAACAGACCTTGTTCCTCCTTGGAAAAGGAGCCGTTTAAGAGCAGAAACTCCGAGTCTTCTAGGGGACTCTGGTGGCTTATTCTCCGAGGTGGAGGGAGGGAAAGGAGCAGGGTTGGGAAGAAAAGGCTAGAATAATACTTGTTTGTTCTACTTCAATTTTAAGGTCGTTTTTCCTTTCCCTTATATTACCCTCTCTTTGGCTGCCTACACTGCAGAGCACTGCTAAATTAGTGGGTGTTGTGTTCGGTAAAGCAGGAATGCCTCCCCGCTGAATTTCCCCTCACTCCCTCCAAGAGGAGGGGAATTGTTTGTCTACTTTAAAAGTTGGCTTCTCCAGAGGTAGATTTTTTTCCCCTCCTGTAGTAAAAAGAGTGACCTCAGAGGTCAGGGCAGAGTTCTGGGCTTCACGTGAAATTCCAAAGCCAGCTTCAAACCTACAGGAAGTGTTGTTAGTGATCTAATCCCACTTGTATAGGTTACGGTGATAGATACAAGCTGGCCTTAAACCTTCTGTGCCCAGAACCTGTTTTTCAGATACAGACAGTCACAGTTCTGCCTAGACGTTTGGCCAAATTTGGAAGTATCTCCTTCAGGATACCAGGCAGGAACTGCTGGCATTGACACAGAGGCCTACAATTCTGTTTCCAGGGTTAGGAGAGAATCTATGGTTGCACAAAGTACTATGGACATTAGTCGAAGGACACCTGAATCTGAACATTGACCTCAACCTATGCACTCTCCAGAAAATGGGTACAGAATCCTGTGTGCCTGTTGCCTGCAAATCAGGAATTGAGAATGAGAGAAGGGCGGGATTCTCTCTGGGGGTTCTCCTCCAGCTTTGCTGCATTAGCCTCTAAACATTGAGAATAGGCCCAGAACAAAGGATGGGAATAGGGATCGTTACTCTGGTTTTCTTTACTGTTATGTATTGTTATTACCTTTTTCCCCTTGGGATAATGGTAAAAAATTACATTTTTTTTTTTTTCTGTCTTAAACCCCCTCCCCACATGTCTGCTCTGCTTTCATTGCAGCAGGAGTGTGCTGGTGTTAGTTTCCAAGTGGGAAATGTGGTCTGCAGGCAGGTTCCAAGCAGTAAGTCTCCATGAACATCTTGAACCTAACTTGTGTTAATTTCCTGGCCCCTTAGGGCTTGGGAACAACCTAAGGACAGCACAAAAATAGCTCAGGTGTGTTCCATGACTAGAAGATGGTAAACTGCTGTTAACAAGATTTTCTTTTTAAAATTTCCCCTTAATTTTAGAAACACAGGTTGCACATAGGCGGGCATAGATCATACAAGAGTTACAAGGTAGATCAGTTGGCCTGATCTGAAACCAGATTCACTATAGTATAGCAATTGAGAATAAAAGAAAGAGAAGTCACACTTACGGTTTTTACATTGTGTTGTGACACACTGTAGATCTTCAGCAAGTTCATTTGTCACAATGAAATCCTGGCATGAGTTGTTTTTGAAATGTGATTTGCACTTGATTCACAAAATTTCATTTCCTCATTGCTGTGTATTTAAATTTGAACCCCCTTTTGCATTAAATTTGTGGGTTTTTTTTTTTTTTTTTTTTATCAAATGAAAGGAACTAAAAATTCTCATGGACTAGTTTTGTGTATAAGAAATAAATCCATGATGCTTGCTCCTTTCCTTGTCCAGGAGGATGAAGCTGCTGTTGGGACCCTTGCTCATTTCCACTCCTGTGCCTGAGGGTCCTATCTAACTTATAAGCCTTTCCTAGGAATGTTTCTGCGCATTAGGCTGAAGCAGGCACAACCAACGGACTGCCAATTGTGAGTCATTCTCACCAGAGTGAAAGATATCTGGGAGCTTGCCTTTGAGGCTTGGGTGAACCAAGGCTTTGAGCCACAGAACTGTGGTATTCAAGGAGCATCCCAGGCCACCCAGGATTTCCTAAACCTTAGACTGGAGCCAAGGAGCCCTGCTGGCACAGTGGTTAAGTTCTAGCCTGCTAACTGAGAAAAATCAGCAGTTTGAACCCACACAGTAGCTCCACAGAACAGACCTGGCAGTCTATACCCATAAAGATGATAGTCGAGGAAACCTTATGGGGCAATTCTGTTCTGTCACATGGGGTCACTCTCACTTGAAATCTACTTGATGGCACACAACAGCCTGGTGCCATTTGCAACACAGTCCTTTGCTTCAGCACAACAGACCCTTGCATATATATCCACATCCATTACAGAGATGGAAGTCTTGGCCACTATTGACAAGGATTGAAAATTTGAAGAAACAAACTGAATTCAGAGTGAAAGTGATTTATACTGACATTGCTGTGTCTTCTCCTCCACGATCCCACAGCCACTAAGAAACCTTAATCAGTCTAGGTTTATTTAACTGAAAATGTACCTAATCCCAAATAAGCAATAGGTAGAAAATACCTGTTAGCCAATGTTACAAAAACAAAAAACCATCTCACCTTTCAAGAACATGTTTAGCCTAAACACTAATTCAGATATTTGAAAACAGAGTTTAATAAAGTGTTAATTTACATAATAGTGTCTCATGACTGTTAATATGTTTACATATTTAGCAATTTTTTTTGGTGCCCCTTAACAAGACATGGGTGCACAGGTAGCATGGTGTGTTGGAAAGAAATTGCATTTTTTAAAAAAATAATGGCACATTTGGTTAAACAAAATAAACGTAATTGATAGTTAAGGTGATACGAGTTGTTAAAAGTTTCAACTAACGATCTTTAAGTTACCCATAAAATGCCACCCAGATCTTAAAATTGCCAAGACATTTAAAGTGATCAGAAAATGAAAAATTTGGGGAGATTTAGGTATCTTTTGTTCACCTTCACTTTAAACAATATAGTAGCAGTAATTTTGGTCGCTCCTGGCTTTCATTGGGGACAGTCTCAGTCTAAAGAACGTTATTTCCAGGCAGAATTTCTACAATCAGCCCTATCTGAACACTGTTTAAGAATGTGCTTTTAGGTCAAAACACATGGGTTAAACAGTATGCAAAATCAGAAGAAAACCCCGAGTTTTCCCTATGGGGTAAGAAGGAGGAGAAAGGAAGCAAAATTATTTCATGATGTAACTAAGGCCTCTCCAGGAACTAGTGAGGATAGGGAAATTTAGATTTCTAGTCAACGCTCAGCCTGCCAGCCCATTTCGTAACAATCTTGGAAACAGTCACTTTGGGAAGCGAGTTGTACGTGGCTGTATCAGACCCCAGCCTCTCTCCACTTAATTGACCTTTCCTCAGAAACCTCAGGTACCTTCTTCCTGCATTTCTTTACAAACAGTCATACCCCTACAGACACCTAGGGAACGCGACAGCGATTTCAGGAAGTGGGTTTGTCTACCCGCGAAAAGGGGCGATCATGGCCCTCTGGGCGTTGAGGATCCCGGGTTAGACCCCGCGCTTTCGGTCGCACTGTAGGGTGAAGGAGGAGCAAATCCTTGGGCTGGCCTCAGCCACCGCTTCCCAAGCACGTGACCCGCGGGCTGCTCCAGGGCGAAGGTGGCCTCAAACTTCGCCGCCCTGAGGCGAGTCTCCGCTGCCCCTCTGCTCGACGCCTTGCGGCAGACCTCGAGCCCCGCAGCCAACCCACCCAGGACCCTGGCGCGCCCGACGCGAGCAAGTTGGCGTCGAGTGGAGAGCGCACCCTGCTGGGACCAGGATGGGGTTGATTTCTCCACCTGAGAGGTTGGCCAGAGGCCGCAGGTCAGTCGCCCATTTCCCCTCGCTGCTGGTTAACCTTAAAGCAAACGCGAGGGAAATGGGTGAAAAAGGGACTGTATCCTTTCTGTCCCCTTTACCCCTCTACCCACTAAGTGTCCAAAGACGCCACGCTGAGGGCGTAGACAGGACTCCCGGGCTGCAGGCCCAGAAAGCCTAAGATTTCGCTACCCTTGGCTTCGGGCGTAAGACAAGGTGGTCAGGACAGGCCCAGCTGGGGCGCCGGAGGCAGGGCGCACCCGCCATCCTCGCCCCTGTTGCTGGCTGGGGCTAGGGAAGCCTCCGCCCCGGCTGGCGTCCCCCCCCCCCCCCCCGTTGGTGGGGGGAGCCCCCCCCCCCCCCCCGGGGGGGCCCCCCCCCCCCCCCCGGTGGCTCCTCTCGCAGATACCTTTCTACAGATGTTTCTGATCAACGCCCCCCGCCCCCTTCTCTGGGCAAGAGCCGGGGCTCCTCCGGATTCCCGCGCTCGCTGCCCAGGGGTTGGGGGTTGCTCCGCGCCTGCCACTAGCCGCTCGCCCACGCTCTCAGATTCCTGGGCGGCTGCGGTCTCTAGCAGCCAACCCTCCCGACTGCCCCTTCCCATCCCCTCCGGGCTGAGCTGAGACGTGACCAAGCCTTTCCCTGGGGTTCAGACCCTCGGGGGCGCCCCTGGGCGCCCCGTCGACGCTGGCTGGGCTCGTTGGGGCGCCGGGCCAGCTCAGCCTCAGCTCCCGGGGTTCTGCGGCCGAGAGTTGCGTGCTTGGGCCTTCGCACCTCTCAGCGCCGGCTCCTTGCGTCGCTCGAAAGCCCGTCTGAGTAATAGTCAACTGTTTTTGTCACTTTCTTAAGATGCATCATCCCTGGTCTCTCTTGTTTCATTACGAAAAATCCCAGAGAAACCACCCGGCAGGATCAATCAGACGCAG
>NW_006921620.1:602703-617703 GCF_000298275.1 Orycteropus afer afer | reverse complement strand
AATGAATGAAAACAAGAGGCTGGAGCTTCATACATGCAACTGTGTTCGTATTTGTACAGAATATTTATGCAACATTGTGATCTAGCTATAATCTATAATTCTTGGCTATTATTTCTGTTGCAACTATAATTTTTAGATTAATGGTTATAATTTTGGTAATGCATACGTGAAAAGTTATATGTTCGTGCTTGAAAGGAAGGTCATTAAATATTCATTATTACTACTCAAATTAGTTGTCAGGCTCTAGATAACAGTTACCCATTATCATTTCACTAGTTTAGATTCAGCATTGAGTGAACTGCAATATATATAGCTCACAGGAGTAGAGGAGTTTTTTGTTGGGAAATAGGGAGATAAATTATTTTAAAACCCTTTTGACGTATTTATGTTGACAAATTATTTAAAGAAATTACTGCTTTGTCAATAAACATGTTTGTATGTTGGAATAGGATTGTAGCTGGATTTACATCTAGCTGTTTAATTACTCTATGATTGTGAAAAACAGTGCTGCTTCAAATATCTATGGTTAAAAAAAATGGAAAATATAATTGTTGGACTGTTTTAGTCTTTTGCAGACACCTAAACTTGCCATGAAAAAGCACTTTCCATTTTTTGTAATCAAGCTTTGAAGTCTTGCTTTTTCAGCGGAGCTAGGTTGTACGATTTGTTAGTTTTTTTTTCATCTGATAACAGATCTATCCTTAAGAAATTAAAAAAAAGTAAAATAAGAAATAGATTTTTAGAAATGCTGTAGATGGATATACATTGAGATCATGTCTCCTCAAATTCATTTTGGAAAAATGTGGAGTGAAAATAAATAAAGACAAATATATTTTACTATAAAAACATGTTTCTCTTTTCTTCCACATACTTTGGTATACCAGTTCAATTATATATGGCCATTAAGAAGGCCACATATATATATATTTTTATATCACATACACATGAATCATTCTGTACTCCTCAGTAATTTAAATTGGTTCTTATCCCACAGAAAATAACCATGAATTTGACTCTTATCTAACTTTAGAGCTTTCTAAGAGTCAAATTGTAGCTGATGAACACATTTTGCATTTTTCCACATTGCATCTGGACTCTTCATAACGATGGTTTATTTTATTTTATTTTTTCTGCACAGAGGAGAGGA
Source organism: Orycteropus afer afer (assembly GCF_000298275.1). Lineage (NCBI taxonomy): Eukaryota > Metazoa > Chordata > Mammalia > Tubulidentata > Orycteropodidae > Orycteropus > Orycteropus afer. The sequence goes on along the minus strand of NW_006921620.1, from coordinate 616,556 downwards.
AAAGTATATAGGTCCATGAATCAATCTAGATAATGGGGAAGGCTGAATGTAATAAATAATACAGTAACAACCCTAAACTAATGAGCTGTTGCTAAGGTACATTTCATAGGCTCATCCTCTATATAAAAAGTCACTAATAATCCCTTGGTGTAATCAGATGATAAAGCTTTGCCATAAGGCAACACCTGTGCAATTAGAACTGCAGATTCTTTTGCACGTTTCATTAATTTCAGGATTTTGTAAAGGCACAATGACTACACTAATAATCTAGTCTACTTGACTCCATGTCTACCGGAAACAAAGTGTCTAATTAGGTAAAGGTAATTAATTAGAGATAAATGGAGCTAATCAGGCTCTGTTAACACTAATTCTCTGAATTAAGACATTTTGGGACACCTACTATCCTGCTGACTTTGATATTTTGCGTTAAGAATAGGTCCTAAAAAAGAGAGAAGAATAGATTCTAGAGGAGTCAGAAAATATTGACATTTGAGAATTGAGCAGTCTTTTGATGGCATATTTAGGCATCTGAAGCTAAAAGAGAGTTTTCTTTCACATTGTGCTATTTCATCACCTTTGTATTGCCGCTTAAAGAATTCACTTTGTAGTTATTCCAATCTGTGCTAGTCTCCATATAAATTTTAATAACCTTTGCTATCATTTTTATTATCTGGCAAGCCCACCAGTGGAAGAAAATCACAAGTTGTTCTATCTCTTAAATAAAGACTTAACTTGTTACATTAAGGAAACGTCAAGACTCATCAGCCTACATCCTAAAATTCTGATCCTTTAAAGAGAACAAACACCTAAAATTCTGATCCTTTAATTCTGATTCTTTAAAGAGTACTAGCCTCTGCTTTGCAGCTTTGGACTGAGAATCCAGTGATGTAGGGAAAGACCATGAGCTTTGAAGTCAAAAGGTCTGAATTCAAATCCCTGCTCTCTTGCTTAGAAAATGGGTAATCTTAGCTAAGTAATTCAACCTTTCTGAGTCCCCTTGGTTATAAAATGGAAATGATACTAATACTACCTTTAAGGAACGTCATGAACATTGATTGAGGTAACAATGTGTAAAGGTTGGTTATTATTGCCTGTTAGGCTGAGATTGAACGCATAACCTAGCACCGTATCTTGATAGACTACAAGATCAAGTGTCAAAAATACTACATTTTTATCTCAACTTCATGATAATCTTTAGGCTACATTTATAAATGTAACAAGGGAGAGATTAAGCGTTTTCTCCAATATATTCAGATCAGAAAAAAGATCTCTGAAATTTTCTTTGAAAATGTGAATTTATCTGCTATGTTTTTCTACACAAGCTGTTTTACAGTCCATGAGGAATGGACAGTTTGCCCCAGAATTGAACTGTGGGATGTGGCTTAATATGAAGAAAACATTTGAGCATTTCTTCTACAATTTCTCTGAAATATGCCTCTTCCTCTTTCTGGTCTCTGTGCTAACTTATTTGACCACTTCTAGATTGTTCTAATGGAGCTCTGGTAGCATAGTGCCTAAGCCACTTGACTGCTAACCAGAAGGCTGGCGGTTCAAACCTACCAGCCACTCCTCAGAAGGAAGATGGGACAATCTACTTCCGTAGTGATGCTGCCTCAGAAACCCAAGGAGGGGTCACTATGAGTCAGGTCCGACTTGACGGCACATAACAACAACAACAACAACAACAACAACTGATTGTTCTAATATAGCCTCCTAACTAGTATCCCTGATTTTCTTTCTTTCTCCTGTAATTCAGTGTTACCAAATTAATCTACCTCACAGGATACTTTTCTTATCTTCTCTCACCAGAATTGTAAGAAGATTTCTCATTAAACCAAGACTCTGACTCTATCATTCAGGCAATCAAAGCATCCATATCTGGTCCTATATTATTTATCCAGTTTCATATCATATTGCCCTCCCCTGCCAATGGAGCCTTTTATTCCAGCCAAGGCAGTCTTACTATTCGCCACACACATCTTTCCTTTCATGCACTTGTCCCCACCTGGAGACCTCACTTCTCTTCTTTCAAGACCTATTTAACATCCTGCCTTCTCCTTGAGGCTGACCCTGATAATTGTGGCCTGCTAAGAGCATTCTCCCCTCTGAAGGACCACAAAGTCTCTCCATGGTATCACACCTTGGCTCCAACAGTGTTTGGTTTGCCTTGTCTTTCCAACACTGATGAGAACATCAGGAACTATTTTCTATATTTCTATACTTTTGTGTGCTTTCACCTTCTTCCCCAAATCCCAACATTCACAGCATATGGCCCCCCAGAGGTCATAGAACAAAATAACACATATGTATGACTTACCTGTGAGATGTGGCCTGGCCTAGTACTTGGGTAGTCACATCTGTATGACTTTTGGTAGTACCTTTGGGGCTTTTTGCCCACCTTCGAACAGTGAGTTCTGGGTTGGCCCTTCATGTTTGGAAACAGGATTACCTCAAGGTAATCCTATATGTCCCTGAGAATTTGTTTCTGACTCAGGAGTGTTAGGGTTTTATGATATACAATGAGGGGATGCCAGGAAGTGACCATTAGTATTTCATGACTATTAGAAAACCTAACAAGCTATGATACTTCTTTCCCAGCAAGCATTTTCAGAAAGGTCTGGGCAAGCATGGGCTGGATTGGCATTCTAATAGACAACTTTCATGGAGCTTCTTGGTGAATATTCTTTACAGGAGGTTTTCCATGGAGAATCTATGTCAGAGAAATTGAAACTTGAATGCATTTGATGTCCAGGTTGACTGGTTGTGGTAGTTGCAAAAATGTCCACAATTTCTTCCCTTCCTTGTGTCTATGCACCCTCCCACACTGCCTCTGGGTTTGGCCATGTCACTTTCTTTGGCCAATGAGATAGTATTAAGCATGCCACAGGCAAAGCCTTGAAAAATGCTCAGGTGTTGAGACTTTCATCCTGAGCCACCCTGTGAATGAGTCCAGGCTAGACTGTGGGATTATGACAGACATGTGGCCCAGTATCCCCTTTGCCCCAGCCAATAGTCAACCCTGAGAAATAAAATCACCTAGCTGACCAGAGCTGATCACAGATGCATGAGTGAGTCCAAGTGAGACCAGCAAAAGACCAATCCACAGGATTATGACCTAAATAGTTATTGAACTAAACTTTAAGTTTTGGGGTAATTTGATACATAGTAAAAATAATTGATATACCAGCATAGGCCATCTATTTCACTGCTTAAACTTAGTAGAAATCCAGAGAACATGAAATGTGTGGTCTCCACTCCTGGCAGATAATATTTAAGTAGGAGAGTGATTGTACCTTCAAGAGAAATAGGAAAGTATAAAGAAGAGATTCAGCTTTAGGAAATAAGAAAATGGGTTCAGTTTTCATCATTTGGGGTTGATATGAGTCAAAGTTTGGGTCAAGACTTCTAGAGAAGTGTTAGACGGAAATTGAAGATCTGTGTACAAAGGACAGGAATCCCCAGGTGGTCCAAATGGTTACTGCTAACTGAAAAGTTGGCAGTTACAATTCACCGGTGGGCATCTTGGAAGAAGGGCCTTATCTGCTTCTGAAAGGTCAACGCCTTGAACATCAAATGGAGCATAGTTCTACCTTGCAACACATGGGGTCACCATGAGTTGGAATCAATTCCATGGCAACTGGTCCTGGTTGTATGTAAGGGACAAAGGGCAGTAGTGGTTCAGTGGTAGAGTGCTCACCTTCCATGCTGGAGACCCAGGTTCAGCTCCTGGCCAGGGCACCTCATGCACAGTCACCACCCATCTGTCAGTGGAGGCTTGTACATGATTATGATGCTGAATAGGTTTCACTGGAGCTTCCAGACTAAGGCAGACTAGAAAGAACGGCCTGGTGATCTACTTCCTAAAAACCAACTAATGAAAACCCTGTGGATCACAATGGACCAATCCACAGTCAGTCATGGAGATGGTGCAGAATCAGACAGCGTTAAGTTTTGTTATGCATGGGTTCACCATGATTTGGGACTGAGTTGGCAGCAGCCAATAGGGATAACAATGTAAAGGACAGCTGAAGTTTTGAGTTGGGGTGAGATGCAGAGAATGAAAGATGAGGGAATGAAACACTGGGATTCCTACATCTAGTAGTCTGCTAGGGAAAAAGTCACAGGAGGCAAGGAAGGAAGTAGAAGAGGCAGGAGGCACCAGATCATGTAATGGAACTCAGGCTGGGGAGAACTGCAAGGACTGAGTGGTCATCAGAGCCAATGTGTAAGTAATAACTAAAAATTGAAGTACATTTGATAGTTTATAAAGCTCTTTTACATACATCTATCTCATTTCAATTCAGTGGCATAGATGAGGTCAGGATCATTGTTATGCCCATTTGGCAGACGACAAAACAGGGTGAGTCATTAAGTGCTTTACAAATACCATCCACCTGGTAAGTGACATTACAGATGGGTTAAAATCCATGCTATTTTCACCTATGAAAATATTTTTAAGACATTCCAAATGTCTTACAATCTATACTATTTTCACCTACCATTAGAACTGTAGTTGAATCTGGCAAGAGTAAAGTTGGCATTGGCAAACTTTATAGAAGCAGTTTCAAGAGAGCTGGGGGTGGATAATAGTTGGGGTAGGAGCAGTATTTCATGGAGAGAATATAATAGGAAATGGAAAGTAAGGAACAGAACCCTGTTGACTGGAAGGAGAATGACTTAATAGGAACTTGGGGGGATGCCATATTTTAAAGGAGCATCAGGGTGACTGAAACCAGTTTGTAGGTGTAAAGGAAGGAGCCAATGGAGAGGATGAGATGGAACATGAAAGAAAAAGAGAAAGAGGAGCAGTTCCTGAAGTAGTAGATACCAGTATGAAGGATATAGGTGAAAGGGCTTAGACTTGGGAGGAGGTAAGAGACTGGTGGGAAGAAATAAAAAATGGAGATGACAAATTTTGAGGTGGAGACAAGGGAAAATGAATCCGTTCACACCATATCCTTCAAATCCCAAGGTTATTTTCTCTCCAAGGAGAACAGTTCACCATCTCAGGAAACACCCACCATGGTTCTGCCTCCATCATGAAACTGAAAGATTTGAGAAATTGTCTTTGTAAAGCATATTGCTCTTCCTGTGCAGAAATATTTAATTCTGTGATGGAAAAAAAATTTCTTGGGATAAGGATGCTGTGTGACTACTGTTTATATGAGTGTGTGTGTGCTTGTCAAAAAGAAGTAAGAGAAAGGAGGTCTGGTACCCAGGAGTTTGGGCAGCTGGAGTGAGGAGTACCAAAATCAAACTAGTTACTTCCTTACTTTGCCTGGATCCAGGGTTGTACATAGAAGTGGAGTAGATGCCCTCTTACATGGAGGAGATCCTGATTAAAAAGCATCTTCTTTCCCTGTTCCTGGAAATTTACCGTCAGGACTTCCTTCCAGTGAGTCATGCCTTCTGATTACTGCTTCAAGAGCAAGTATCTCTCTAAAATTTTGGGTTTATTATATTATTCCTGAGAGCAGGTTTAGTGATAAGGATAAGGACAGATGAATAACTTACCTCTGGATACAAAACAGGATGTAGAAATAGAACAGAAATCACCCAAACGTATTGCTTTCCTCACATCTTACTGCTCGTGCAAGAAGTTCTATGGATTCTCCTAAATCTCTCTCAGTTTCATCCCCACCACCATCACAATCACTCAAATATTCTTTCAAGGTACCTCTGCAAGATGCCTTGTACACTGTAAAGACCAGACCAAACTCACTGTAATCGAGTCGATTCAACTCATAGTGACTCCATTGGGTTTCCAAGGCTGTAGATCTTTATGAAAGCAGACTGTCTCATCTTTCTTCCCAGAAACAGCCGGTCGGTTTGAATCACTGAACTTTGGGTTAGCAGGCAAATGCCTTAACCACTACACCACCAGAGCTCCTTGGTACATCATAGGTGCTCAGTAAATATATGCATAAATGAATTAATAGCTTTTCAAATGGTCTCTGCCTCTAGGTCTGGCCTCTTGCAATCCATTCTTCAGTATGCTGCCATATTAGTATGATCTTCCTAGTGGCCAGGTTTGATCTATTTAAAGTCCTTCATGGACCCTCATTATGTACAGGATCAAGTCCAAACTATTGAGCTTGGAATGCAAGGCCCTTCATGATCCAGCTCCTGTAGCCTCTTGCCATTCCAATCTGGCACCTCATGTAAAACCCCATATATGTGCACGTACACGTTGGTATGTACACACCGATACTCATTCCAATCATACTGAACTATTAGGTTCATGAACAGCTCAGTTGTTTTATATTATATCCTGTCTGAGTTCTTTCTTCCTGTTATATTATCCGTCTCATCCTTTGTCCACTTGGTGAACGTCTATGTGTCCTTTTAAGTCAGTTTACATGAATCCTCTACAAGGATGTCTTCTATGAGCTCCTGAATCAAGGTACCAGTCTTTCCTATGTGTCTTCCCTACATCTAGCTCTGGTTTAGTACCTGGCACGACTGCATGCCATTTATTTGTGGACATAACCATCTTTACACCAAATGATCTTGTGGCTGGAAAGCAGGATCATTTATATCTTAATTTTCATTTTATCATCACACCAGGCATGTCATGCTCTTAATAAATGTTTGAGAATTTAGGTTGAGACTGCTGAAGGCCAAATTCCCTTCCTTCTCTCTTTTCCCAAGAATTGCCTTGCACATAACATTATCTCAATTATTTTCATTATAAAACAAGAGCATAATTATGACTATGAGTCTTTTTTAGATGGCATAGTTAAATACCTGGCCCCAAACTTAAACCCTACAAAAGGCCATCCATTCTGTGCCTCTGCAAATGCCTTAACCTTGATATCCAGCACCTGGGACGGTACAAAAACCACTCCACACACACCACCACCACCATCACACACACACTATTGGGTAGAAGGCAGCTTCTGTTTTTCTCAGCCACCCTATTGGATGCTTTGATATTTATTTGCATCTGGCTTTGGAGGAGCAGTCCAAGTGAAGTCAACTGCAAAGATGCAGAGTGACTATGAGGGTCCTATCTGTGACATCATTTTTGCTTCCCCTTGTCTTGGAGGCTTCCATTTGCTGAGGTATTTCCAAATTTGCTTCCTTGCGATATAAATTCAGCCTATTATCTAGTCCATAATCCAGTGAGTTAGGTTATAAACACAACTATTTTCTAAAGCTGCCCATCTTGGTGTCTCCAGAACTGAACTTCTGTCCTTAAAGACAGCTTTTAAGTTTTCCATTGCTAGTGCCTTTTTGGGAATGAGTACTCATTCACCACATAAAGACACAGAATCAGCATTCCAATGGGGAAAAAAAAAAAAAAAGAAAAGAAAAGAAACCAAACTCACTGCTGTGGAGTCAATTTGACTCATAGTGACCCCTCCTTGGGTTTCTGAGATGGTCTCTCTACGGAAGTAGATTGCCCAATCTTCCTTTCAAGGAGTGGCTGGTGGGTTTGAACTGCCAGTCTTCTGGTTAGCAGTCAAATGCCTTAGGCACTACAACACCAGAGCTCCTTCAGATGGAAAATTGAAGCAAAGATAGAGGAGTGTTAGCAGCTACTGTCTTCAGTCTTAGAAGATCACATTCTGAATTCTCTTCCACTGAGCAGTTTAATTCTTCTTAGATCACAGAACAGTTACCACATGAAGCAGATGTCTAATGACCTAATCAAACCATGTGTCAGGACCTAATGCCACTGCTTCCTGAATGGTTTCTACAGAACCCAGTTCTTTTATTCTGGTTTAGGATAGAGCTGGACTTCAGTAAGACTTGAGTGCCTTTCTCATTGGTGTGTATTAATATCTAAAAGGGCCAAGTTTTAAAGGCTAGATAATACCTGGATCTTGAGACCTGCTGAGGCAACTGGTTGTTGTTGTTGTTGTTATGTGCTGTGGAGTAGGACCCAACTCATAGCAACCCCCTCCTTGGGTTTCTGAGGCAGTATCACTATGGCAGTGGATCGCCCAACCTTCCTTCTGAGGAGTGGCTGGTGGGTTTGAACCACCAGCCTTCTGGTTAGCAGTCAAGTGTTTCAGGCACTACTCTACCAGAGCTCCTGAGGCAACTGGATCAAGGCTCAAACACGGCATTCAGGCTAAAACATGCTTTTGATTGACTTTGGTTTTATTTATTTATTTAGGTCATTCCTATCAATCATTATAGGGGGTTTGTGACTCAGCTTATCTTCTATGAAGTGACTATTCCTGTTGAGCTGCTGGTTATTTAGCAGGCCACAGATACCTGGAAGAAACAAAGGCTTTATTTGTAACATTACTTCATGGGAAAAAAATCCACTCTCTTTGTAGCACACCAAAAGAGTTTGCATAAGTGTTCTTACAGCCCAGCCTGAGTAAAGGAAAGCATTGTTCAGAGAGAAATTTAACTGCATTGCAGTTGCCAAATATTTAATACTTTAAAGAGGAAGATCTAAAATTTAATAGTTGATTTTATTATTACTCTTTGGATGTAATTAACTAGGGATGCACTTTAAACTGCTTTATTCTGGCTATTGAAGTGGATTTTATGGTTTACACTGGGGAAAAAAAAATTCTGACAGACCATGGGCTTCTCCCTTGGTGCACATTATTAGAGTCTTTTTAGAGACAAGCAAGCAATTTTGCTGTCATTGGTCTTGTTCAAATAGAGTATGTTTATCTATGCAATACTCTTGGGAAAGGGTGTCAAAAAAGGATCACCAGTTAGCAGCTGACATAGCTCCTGCACACACGTTGAAAAAATTCCTCAAATAGCAAATGAACACATATATTTCATTTTTTATGTGGCTGATAAAATGTTATATCATTAAGTCAAAAGAACATATTTGTCCCATCCAAGTTGAGTTTAGAACTAGCTCTCACTTCTAATACAAATGAGGGCCCTACGGCTCCACAGAGCATGCTCTGCAGAAACCAAACAGCCGCTTAGGACTTGAGGGAAAACAGGTTTTTAAACATTGAATAGCAAGTCTTTAATGGGTTGTCATAGGCATATCCCTGATCAGTTTCCTGATATTTAAATACCAGGAGGGCTACAGAAAAAGCTAAGTCTTTCTGAATATTTAGTTTAACTTGTGTGTTGTTTTATCTTAAAAACTAAATTCTCATCCATTTAAAATGAAGCATTCATTCAACAAATAAATATTGAGCAACAAACAAGAAACATATAGCAGCACTCCCTGGGATCTCAGAGACCAGTACATAAAGCATACAAGATGGCCTGCCTTCAAGGAATTTACAGTCTGGTGGGGATGATAAACAAACAAGGAAGCAGAAAATCGAATCACAAATTAGAAATGCTGTGAAGAAAGAGCAGTCCCTGGGTGGTGCAAATTGTTAACATGTTTGGCTACTAACTGAAAGGTTGGAAGTTTGAGTCCACCCAGAGATGCCTCGGAAGAAAGACCTGGCAATCTACTTTTGAAAAATCAGCCATTGAAAACCCTATGGAGCACACAATTCTACTCTGACACACATGGGGTTACCATGAGTCAGAGTCGACTCAATGGCAACTGGTGTTTATGAAGGAAGAGATTTAATGTTGAAGTCAGATAGAACCGAGGCCTCAGTTTCTTCATCTTTAAAAGTAGATAATTATATCTACTTTATAGAATTTCAAGATTAAGTTAAATGAGATAATGTAGAAACCAAACAAACTCACTGCCGTTGAGTCAGATCTGACTCATAACGACCTGTCCTTGGGTTTCCGAGGCAGTATCACTATGGGAGCTCTGGTAGCGTAGTGCCTAAGGCACTTGACTGCTAACCAGAAGGCTGGTGGTTCAAACCCACCAGCCACTCCTCGGAAGGAAGATGGGGCAGCCTACTTCTGTAGTGATACTGCCTCGGAAACCCTAGGAGGGGTCGGGTCTGACTTGACAGCACATAACAACAACATCACTATAGAAGGAGATTGCCCCATCTTCCTTCGGAGGAGTGGCTGGTGGGTTTGAACCACCAGCCTTCTGATTAGCAGTCAAATGCCTTAGGCACTACGCCACCAGAGCTCCTAAGATAATGTAGAGAAAGTTTTTAATGTGGTGCCCATTGTGAGGTAGGAAATCAATCATATAATTCAATTCATGGGGTAGTGCATTTATTGGTGGCTCCAAAATTGGGCAAAGTTCCCCCAGGGCTAAAGTTCAATCTTCACATTTTGAAATGATGTCACAAAGAACAGTGACTTCTTGCTATTTATTTGGAAGAATAAGCGTGGCTGTTTACTAACTAGTTTTTTTTCTTAAAGATTCACCTGGCATTTTTCTTACAAAATCTTCCAGTTCCTTAAAATGATGATATTATACTTGGAGCCTTTTCAAGGAAACTCTCACACTGGAAACTACCTTTTCATTCCAGTATTTATTGGAGGTTTAGATTCTTTTATAAAGTACCTGACTCCTAGTGTTCTTTTTCACCTCCTGAGACCTGAAGAGATCCCTGACGTGGGTTACACTACTTATTGGCAGTTAATTAACTATTTGCTATGTATTCTAATTTAATTTAATCCTTAAACAGCCCTATAAGGTGGGCATTACCATTCCCGTTTTATTTTAGGTCAAGAAAAGGAAGCTCAAAGAGGTTTAAGTACCTTGCCCAGAGTTACAAAGCTAAAAAGTGATACAGACAGTAACTTTATCGCAACTATTTTATTAACCTATTATTGAGTGCCTGCTATGTTCCAGGTCTGTGCTAGGCTCAGTGGTGATGATTGTACGTTGAAGCAGACAGACCTGGCTGAAGCAGGCAAGGAGACAAATAAGTGGTTGGAAATGTGATGATGCTGTGAAGGAGAGACAGAGGACAGTGGGAGCATGTGAGAGGGGACTTAGAACTGGAGACTTTTGTAAAGAATCACCTTGAGATCCGAAGGGTGATTATTCTTGTTAGTTGCTGTCCTGCTGGTTCTGACTCATGGTGACCCCATGTGTGCAGAGCAGAACTGGTCCATAGGATTTTCAAGGCTGTGATCTTATGGAAGCAGATTGTGGGACCTTTATTCTGAGATGCTTCTCAAGAGGGTTTGAACCACCAACCTTTTGGTAGTAGTCACTACTCAGTTTGCACTACACAGAGACTCCTTGAGAAGGATTATTTAGGCAAAAGGATATTTTGAGAGGTGTGGTCACTGGCTGGGAAAGAGGGCAGATGGAACAGCGTGTACAAAAGACCTGAGGCAGAAAAGAATATGATGGGTTTTCTGTTATTCTTGTTAGGTGCCATTGAGTAGATTCTGACTCACAGTGACCTGATATACAACGGAATGAATCACTGCCCGGCCATGTGCCATCCTCACAATCCCTGATTTTCTTGAGCCCATTGTTGCAGCCACTGTGTGTTGAGGGTCTTCCCCTTTTTCTCTGACCTTCCACTTTACCAAGCAGGATATCCTTCTCTAGGAAATGGTCCCTTCTGACAACATGTCCAAAGTAGGCAAGACAGTGTAGCCCTTCTTGCTTCTAATGAACATTCCGGCTGCACTTCTTCCAGGACAGATTTGTTCATTCTTCTGGCAGTCCATGGTATTTTCAGTATTCTTTGCCAATCACATTCAAGGCATCAACTTGTCTTTGGTCTTCCTTACTCATTGCCCAGATTTCACATACAAATAGGGTATTGAAAATACCATGGCTTGGGTCAGGTGCACCTTTGAAGTCTTCAAAGTGACATCTTTGTTCTTCAATGCTCTAAAGAGGTCTTTTGTAGCAGATTTTCCCAGTCCAATACAATGTCTGATGTCATGACTGCTGCCTCTACGGGTGTTGATTGTGGATCCAAGTAAAATGAAATCCTTGACAATCTCAATCTTTTCTCCATTCATTGTGATGTTGTTTATTGGTCCAGTTGTGAGGATTTTTGTTTTCTTTATGATGAGTGTAATCCATACTGTAGACTGTACTCTTTGAGCTTCCTCAGTTAGTGCTTCAAGTCATCTTTACTTTCAGCAAGCAAGGTTGTGTCATCTGCATATTGCAGGTTGTTAATGAGTCTTCCTCCAATCCTGATGCTGTGTTCTACTCTATATAGTCCATCTTCTCGGATTACTTGCTCAGCATACAAATTGAATAAGCATGGTGAAAAGATACAACCCTGACATACTCCCTTCCTGATTTTAAACCATGCTGTATTCCCTTGTTCTGTTTGAATGACAGCCTCTTAATCTACATACAGGTTCATCATGAACACGATTAAGTGTTCTGGAATTCCCATTCTTCGCAATGTTATCCATAATTTGTTAAGATACACACAGTTAAGCGCGTTTGCACAGTCAATAAAACACAAATAAATATCTTTCTGTTCTCTGCTTTCAGCCAATATCCATCTGACATTAGCAATGATATCCCTTGTTCCACATCCTCATCTGAATCCAGCTTTCATTTCTGGAAATTCCCTGTCAATATTCCTTGCAACCTTTACAAAATTATCTTCAATAATATTTTACTTGCATGTGATATTAATGATATTGTTCGATAATTTCCACATTCTGTGGGATCACCTTTCTTTGGAACGGGCACAAATGTACTTCTCTTCCAAGCAGTTGGTCAGGCAGCTGTCTTCCAAATTTACCGGCATAAATTAGTGAGTGCCTCCAGGACGGCATCCATTTGTTGAAACATCTCAATGAGTATTCTGTCAATTCCTGGAGCCTTGTTTTTCACCAATTCCTTCAGTGCAGCTTGAACTTCTTCCTTTAATATCATTGGTTCTTGATCATATACTACTTCCTGAAATGGTTGAACATCGATCAATTCTTGTTCATACAGTGACTCTGTGTATTCCTTCCATTTTTTTTTTTTTGACACTTCCTGCATCGTTCAATATTTTGCCTATAGAATCCTTCAATATTGCAACTCAAGGGTTGAATTTTTCCTTCAGTACTTTCAGCTTGAGAAATGCCATACATGTTCTTTCTTTTTCATTATATGTTATTTAATTTCATTATAATACTTTACTTTGTCTTCTTGAGCCATGCTTTAAAATCTTCTCTTCAGCCCTTTTATTTCATCTCTTCCTTTTACTTTAGCTACTTTCCACTCAAGAGCAAGTTTCTGAGTTTCTTCTGACATCAATTTTAGTCTTTTCTTCCTTTCTTGTCTTTTTAGTGACCATTTGCTTTCTTCATGTATGATATTCTTGATGTCACCTATTTGGTCTTTGGTCATTGGTGTTCAATAAATTAAATCTGTTCTTCAGATGGTCTCTAATTTCAGGTAGGATATACTGGCTGTATAGGCATATCCTATATATATATATATATAAAGGTCATATTTTGGCTCTCCTGGACTTCAACTTGAACTTGCACTTGAGCAATTGATGGTTTGTTCCACAGTCAGCTCCTTGCCTGGTTTTGACTGATGATACTGGCTCTTCCATTGCCTCTTTCCACAGATGTAGTAGATTTCATTTTGTGTATTCATTCCATCTGGTGAGGTCCGTGTGTGTAGTCACTGGTTTTGTTGTTGAAAAAATGTATTTGCAATGAATAAGTTGTTGGTTTTGCAAAATTTTATCATGTGATCTCATGATCAGCTGCGGGGATCCAGGTGAGGAGAGAGAACCCAGGTGTGCCCAAAGCAGCAGGATGAGAGAGCGGGAGAAAGGGGATTAAAAGCCAGGAACCTGGACAGAGGAGCAGTCAGCCGCAGAGACCCAGGTAAGGGTGGTATGAGAGGTTTTCAACAGGGAGACAAACCGGTCTGTCGGTTTGTCTTACCATGGTGACATGTTGATGTGAGTTTTGAGGCTGAGCCACTGGTGTTTCAAACCCAGTGGGATGCACATGGTGCACAGGTATCAGCCCAGCTTACAGACTGAGACAGACTAGGAAGAAGGAAGAGGCCATCCACTTCTCAAAGAATTGGCCAGGGAAAAGCT
>NW_006921620.1:599984-601373 GCF_000298275.1 Orycteropus afer afer | reverse complement strand
CTTTTGAGTTGTGGTGCTGGTGAAGAATGCTGAAAGTACCATGGACTGCTAAAAGAACTAACAGATCTGTCCTGGAGGAAGTGCACCTGAAATGCGCCTTGGAAGTGAGAATGGCTAGACTTTGTCTCACCTATTTTGGTCATATTTTCAGAAGGGACCATTCCCTGGAGAAGGATGTCATGCTTGATAGGGCAGAGGGTTGACGAAAGAGGGGGAGGCCTTCAATGAGATGGATTGACATGGTGGCTGTGATGATGGGCTCAGGTAGCAGGGATTATGTAGCTGGCATGGGAGTGGGCAGTGTTTTGTTCTGCTGTCATTGGGTCGCTATGAGTTGGAAACGACTTGACGGCAACTAACAACAACAACATCATGTGATCTCTAGCATCATTTCTATCACTAAGGCCATATTTTCCAACTACTGATGTTTCTTTGTTTTCAACTTTCGTATTCCATTCATCAGCAATTATCAATGCATTTTATTGCATATTTGGTCAATTTCAGATTGCAGAAGTGACTAAAAATCTTCAATTTCTTCATGTTTTGCTTTGGTAGTTGGTGAGTAAATTTGAATGTAACTTAAACTAAAAACCAAACTCATTGCCAGTGAGTTGATTTCAACTCATAATGACTTCCTTTTGGTTTCTGAGGAAGTAAATCTTTATGGAAGTAGATTGCCCCATCGTCCTTCCACAGAGCAGCTGGTAGGTTTGAACCACCAACTTCTCGTTAGCAGTCAAATGCCTTAGGCACTGTGCCACCAGAGCTCCTTTAAATTTGAATAGTACTGGCATTAACTGGACTTCCTTGTAGGTGTATGGATATTATCCTGTCACTGACAGTATTATACTTCAGGATAGATCTTGAAATGTTCTTTTGAAACTGAATATGACATCATTGCTCTTTTTTTCCACCCCTGGTAACCAACAAAGAAAATTACCTTCCATAGATAAGTGTTTCCTTGACTATTACAATGACGGACTAATACGATATTTGTTCTTTTGTGATTGATTTATTTCACTCAGCAAAATGTCCTCCAAGTTCATCCACCTTATGCGGTGTTTTGCAGATTCTACATTATTCTTTAGCATTGTATAGTATTCCATTGTGTGTATGTACCATGTTTTGGATATCCATTCCTCAGTTGATGGACATCTGGGTTGTTTCCATGTTTTGGCTATTGTAAATAGTGCTGCGATGAACATGGATGTGCATGTCTGTTCTTGTCTTAGCTCTCACTTCTTTAGGATATATACCTAGTAATGGAATAGCTGGGTCAAATGGTATTTCTAGTTCCAACTTTTGAAGGAATCGCCATACTGCTTTCCACAGTGGTTTTACCATTTTACAGTCCTACCAGCAGTGTATGAGAGTCCCAATCTCTCCACA
>NW_006921620.1:597747-598265 GCF_000298275.1 Orycteropus afer afer | reverse complement strand
CCAGAATAGCAGACCATATGATTGTCTAATTCAGAACGGCCCGTACCAGTCCATTTTAGTCTATGCCTAGGATATTGATCTTTTTGCATTCCATGTCATTTTTGACAACTTCCAATTTTCCTAGATTCCTACTCCATACATTCTACGTCCTGATTACTAATGGATGTGTGTAGCTATTTCTTCCCACTTTGCATTGTGTCCCACCAGCAAATGAAGGTCCCAAAGCCTTTACTCCTTTCACATCGTTAGGATCGTCTCTTCTGTGAGGAGGCAGTTCTTCCCCAGTCATATTTTGAGTGCCTTCTGACCTGATAGGCTCATCTTCTGGCACCATATCAGACAAAGTTTCATGGCTATTCATAAAGTTTTCCAGTAATATATCAGATAGTGTTTCTGTTATTCATAGGTTTTCAGTGGCCATTTTTTTCAGAAATAGATGGACCTGTCCTTCTTCCCAGTCTGTCTTTGTCTGGAAGCTCTGCTGAAACCTGCTGGGTTTTTTTTTTTTTTTTTTTTTT
>NW_006921620.1:574322-597208 GCF_000298275.1 Orycteropus afer afer | reverse complement strand
CTAGGATTAATTGTTTCCATGTATTTTGGTTTTCTTAATTCTTCTTTGCTCTGGATGAGGAGAGACCCATCATTGCATCTAGATGGCAGCTTGCTAGCTTTTAAGATCCCAGTCGCTACTTGCCAAAGTAGGAGATGGAACAATATTTTGTATAGTATGTAATGCAATTGAGCTTGATGTCCTCTGCAACTATGGTCCCAAGTCCACAGGTGAAACCTGCTGGTTTTCAAAATACAGGTGGCATACCCTCTAGTCTCACAGCAACATGCAAGCCACCACAGTATGACAAACTGACAGACAATAGGTGGGGTGTGTTTTCTAGAAAATGCAAAAAGATAATTGTGGCTGGAATCTAAAGACCAAGAGACATTGATACATAGACCTAGTAGACTTTGTTAGAGGTATGGACTTTATCCTAATCTAAAAAAGTCATTAAAATACTTTAAGAAAGGAAGTGATTTAGCCACAGTTGAACTTTTCTTAAGATCTTGCTGACAACTTGTGGAGACTGAGTAGGATGGGGGACAACAAAAGAAGCAGGGAGATGAATTAGGAGGCCATTGTAATAGCTATTGCAATAGGAAATTATGATGGTTTGAATGAGGAGGTGGTGGAGAAGGTAGACAGATGTGAATGGAGTCCAGAGATAGTTAGGAGGTGGAGCTATTAAGTAGAGTGAATTTATTGTCTTATGTAACTACAGCATATGGAAGTAGGGCTGGGTTTAGGCAAGGCTCAAAGAAATCTCTCAAACCAAAATCAAATTTACTGCAATTGAGTCAATTCCAATTCATAGTGACCCCCGTTGTGTTTCCAAGACTGTAAATCTTTATGGAAGCAGACTCTTTCGGAGTGGCTGGTGGATTCAAACCACCAACACTTTGGTTAGCATCCAAATGCATTAACCACTATACCACCAGAGCTCCTTTAAGAAGTCTCTAGGGAACTGGTTTATTTATGACTCTGTCCTTTTCACATATGGGAGCTCTGGTGGCATAGTGCCTAAGGCATTTGACTGCTAACCAGAAGGCTGGTGGTTCAAACCCACCAGCCACTCCTTAGAAGGAAGACTGGGCAATCTACTTCTGTAGAGTCACGGCCTCAGAAACCCAGGAGGAGTCACTATGCACTGTACGATAAGAAGACTTCTCTTACGCTTCCAAGGTGACTGCCAGGAGGACCAAGCTATATCTTTCTTCCTTTAGATTCTATTTGAAAAAGAGAGTATCTTTGCCTCAGTATTTGCTGAAGTCTCAAATCTCATTCTGATCGCATCAATTTATATCTCATGCTCATTTCTGAACCAGTCATTGAAGCCAGGACCATGGAATGCTCTGATTGATTTAGCTCTTAGAGCTGTGGGCTCAACTTTCTGAAATCACATGGCTCCTCAAATGGAAATGGAGGCTATTGAGACTGGAGAAGAGAGGAATGCATGCTGGAAGGCAACCAATAAAAATCTTTGTAAGAGGGTCAAGAGTGACACTCATCTGATAGTATTGCTCGTTGAGGTGGAGTGTATGGGAACGGAAGCAGGTTTGTAGAGGGAGATGATGAGTTCAGCCGGGTTTACAGGGCCTGAGAGGCCTGCAAATCTAAGTAGAAATGACCAGCAGGCAGTATCATCCCAGACTAGAGATCCTGGTTGAAGAGAGAAGTATATTGTGTTGTTAACTTGCCTGATCCCAAAACTTGTGATCTTAATCAGAAGACAGATTTTTACATTATTCTTAAGGACTAACTAGCAGAAAGATGAGGTAGCCTTCATGGCAATGGCAATTTGACACTGCTACAAAGAAAATTCCAAGACTATAACTCTACATGGACTGAAGTCTGGTCAATTGTCATAGCAACTCTTAGTGGACAGGGAACATTTAATTGTACAATGGCTATATATCTCTCACACATTCATTTAAGGAACTCTGGTAACACAGTGATGAAAACAAAAAGTCAATGGTTTGAACCCACGAGCTATTCCATGGAAGAAAGGTGAGGCTTCCATAAAGATTTAAAGCCTTGGAAACTCTATGGGGCAGTTCTGCTCTGTCCTATAGGGTCTCTATGGGTCAGAATCGACTTGGCATTGTATTTGTTTTGGTTTTTGATATATTCATCTAATGCTCACAACTATAGGAAAACTGAGGCATGGAAAAGTGACCTCTAAGGTCATAGAGCTAATGAAGAGTAAATTTGGGATTTAAAGCCAGAGTTTAAAGGCTGTCCAACTCCAGAGTCTGTATTTGTGGTAGTTAAGTTGTGTGTTAACTTGGCTTGGCCTTTTTTTTTTTTTTAATTGTGATTTGGGTGAAAGTTTACAGAGCAAATTCACTTTCCATACAGCAGCTCACACACACGTTGTCTCATGACATTGACTACAATTTACCCAATGCAACAGCTCCCCTCCCACTTCCTCCTGATAGCCACCTCCTCCCTGTGTCTATCCCTCCATGCACTCCCATCCCCTGAACCATCCCCCTGTGCACAAACAGCCCCCCTCTCTCCCATGATTGTTCTCTCCAAGGAGTGCATCCACCCCAGGGACATGTTCAACTCATATGCCTGTCCTCTGGCTTGGCCTGGTTTTGAGTGGTCAGGCAGCTGGAGGTAGTTATTCCCCATGATGAGACTGGTAATCAACTCCATGATTGAATCATGATTGGAGCAGCTGAGTCGTTGCCATAGGGATGTGGTCTGCTTCTAGTACATAAAAAGTCAGCTTTGAGAAAGGTCTCTGAGCTTTTTTGGCATGCTTGGACCCTGTATGTAGCTGTCTTCACCTCAGTGGCCTACCATGTTAGTTGTCTGCTGATCTTGGGACAGCTAATGGACTCGAACTAGTGGCCTGCCATGTTGTTTGGTAATCTTGAGACTGTGCCATTTTATTTGTCCGCTTTGTGTTTGTCAGTCTTAGCAGCCAGCAGCTGAGTTAAGAGAAGCCTCCAGCTTCAGTGGCTCAGGAACAAGAGGCAGAACTGAAGCTGAAGTTTGAGGGGCTTTCACCCAGCCCCTAGAGCTGGCACTTTGAATTCAGACTTCTAACCTTCTAAATTGTAAGAGAATGAACTCCTGTTTGTCAAAAACACCGATTTGTGGCATTTCTGTTAGAGCAGCACTAGAGAACCAAAACAGTATTCTTATTCTCTGTACACACCATTCTGCTCTCAGCTATAGAAATAGGAGGGAAATGATTAAGATAGTTTCTCAATCAGTTGGTTTTAAACACAAAACCAAATGATTGCCCTGACTGAAACTTAGCTTGCACTGGGATGCTGGTCTTTTGGGGTCTGAATTACCTTTCAGTAGGAACAGACCTGGGAGCTCTGGTAGCATAGTGCCTAAGGCATCTGACTGCTAACCAGAAGGCTGGTGGTTCAAACCCACCAGCCACTCCTCGGAAGGAAGGTTGGGCAATCTACTTCTGTAGTGATACTGCCTCAGAAACCCAAGGAGGGGTCACTATGAGTTGGGTCCGACTCGAGGGCACATAACAACAACATCAACAATAGGAACAGACCTAGAAGTAAGCATTCCTGTTTATGGTGGTCATCCATAGCAGGCTTGGAAAAGGAGCCTTCATTGTTGGAGATATGAAACAGCTAGGCAAACCAGATGGTTCAGGAAACCACGAGTGAGTTTTATGATTGTGGACACTGGGTCTCTGGAACCTTCTATGGGTCCCTGAAATCTTTTGCCCATTCTTCCTCATCCTTGCTCAAACACATTTGACACCATGACAAAGCTAGGAAAGGCTGAAGAAAGTATATATGATTCTCTGAGGTTTTCCTTAAACAAAAAACAAAATAATAGTTCTGTACTCCTGTCATTTTGTGTTATCTGTGCCTCTGTTTCTGCATTAAATCTGTAGCTGTTGAGTCAATCCTAACTCACAGTAACCCTAAATGACAGAGTAAAACTGTCCCATTTAGAATGGATAATTCAGAGTTGAAAATATTCTCATTTTTTAGTTAAAAAAAAAACAAACATAACATCCATATCATTCTACCCCCACCCCTACCCCTTCAATGAATGATTTAAATAAGCAGGGGGAAAACCCACACTGTATTAAATAAGCAAACCTCTGAAATACCTGCATTATTTAGCGAGGGGAGTTTTCCCCTGAATCAGACGTTGATCATAATGGTCAAAATAATCCTTGGCACTTTCTCTAAGCTTGCTCATTATCATTCAATATGTTCAACAGAATTATTAAATTTAAAATAATATGGTGCACCTGGTTGAGATGACTGTGAGAGATTTGGTTTCCTGTCTCTTCGTTAAGGATGAATTCAGCCCAAGGGTGTACTATGAACTTGGCAAATAGCATTATAATAGTGAGAGAATATTGCCTATTGGGTAGCAGGAGTTGATGATTAAATTTAAGTGTGTACTGTCCACATAAAACAAATAATGCCTTTTTTTTTTTTAATTTTACTGTGAACATTCATCACTGCAGCTGAAGATGCACAGTTGCTAATTATTGTGTTTTTAACTTGTAATATACTGTAAATTTTGTATAATACTACTGTGACCTTATACAGAATAGAAAAGATGACAGGAGGCCTATAATTATTGTATGGGGAAGAAATGCCTATAATTATCTACTATTTTTAGGACCAGCGTGCATGGCCTCTTAATTTACATAAGCTTTAGACATTCACACGTTTTCTGTCTTTGCTTGTGGATGATAAATTTTGCTCAAATGAAATCAGGAGACATACTGTTAGATGAGGAGTTAGCCAACTGGGAGCTTGATTACAGTGAACAACATGAGCTTTGGTGCCAGCTAAAAAAGGGAGCATTTATTTGGATGGGATTTGTTTAAGGCAAGATTCAAAACATTAAAAAAACAACAACACCATATTACTATATTGGGGCCCAATAGCGTGTGATTATTTTTTAGAGAACTGGTTAAATTATCTTGTGGAAAAGCATTAACCTAACAAAGAGAAAACCTCTAGGATATTTATCACATGGAGGGTGATTATGACAGCATGTTCTTATTAGAGATGAATATTTTGTGCTCATTAAGGTTACCCCCTTGAGTGCTCAAGAATGCAAAGTATGTTGCAGTGAAGGCCTACAGCTCCATTGTGCTATGCGCTCGCTTGCTTTCGGCTGGGGGTTTCTTCCCAAATTATAGGGCTGCTCTAAAACACTCATTCTTAGCAAGGACTGGATCAGAGCCAGTAGGGAAATGGGAGACACTGGAAGGTTTTTGAGTCAAAGATTCCAGGGGTAGATCTGTAAGGATTAGGAATGGTATGAGGAGGCCTCTTGTCTCATAGTGTGGAATAGGAGATGGCAAAGGCGAGGTCTCAAGGAGTCTACAGGTGACTCTCACTTGAAGAAATTTCAATACACAAGATTTGAAGCCCAAACTACAAACTCAAACCCAAACCTCCTATTTTATGAAGGGATTTTTCACCATAAAAATAATTAGAAGTGACTTCCTCAAAAGTGACAAGTTTTCCTGGAGCACATAAAATGTGACTGTTTTTTGTTTATTTATATTTTTCAGAAAATGGCCATAACTTATATATTTTTATTACTTATATGAGCTTACTGAAAATAGCAAATAGGCACTCTGGTGGTGTAGTACATAAGGTATTTGACTGCTAACCAGAAGGCTGGCGGTTCACACCCACCAGCTACTCCTTGGAAGGAAAATTGGGCAATCTACTTCCGTGGAGATACTGGCACGGAAACCCAAGGAGGGGTCACTATGAGTCGAAATGGACTCAGTGGCAGTGAGTTTGGTTTTTGGTTTTGGAAATAACAAATGTACAATTACAATTTCAAAGGTTGCATACAACCAATTCAAAAACATCCTAAGAAACATAGCTGCTTCCATGTTGTTGTTAGGTGCCATCGAGTCGGCTGACTCATAGTGAACCCATGTACAACAGAATGAAACACTTCCTGGTCCTGCGCCATCCTCCCAATCCCTGCTGTGCTTGATCCTATCATTGTAGCCACTGTGTCAATCTATCTAGTTGAGGATCTTCCCCTTTTTTGCTGACACTCTACCAAACATGATATCCTTCTCCTTGGAATGGTCCCTTCTGACCACATGATCTCTTCAGGTGAAATGAAGTTTGGCCATTCTCACTTCTAAGGAGCATTCCAGCTGCACTTCGTCCAGGACAGATTTGTTCATTCTTCTTGCAATCCATGGTATTTTCAGTATTCTTTGTCAACACCACAATTCAAAGACATCAACACTTCTGTCTTCCTTATTCACTGTCCGGTTTCACATGCACAGGACAAAATTGCAAATACCATGGCTTGAGTTAGGTGCACTTTAGTCTTCAAACTGACATCTTTGCTTCTTAACCCTTTAAAGCGCTCTTTTGCAGCAGGTTTGCAATACGATGTCTGATTCCTTGACTGCTATTTCTGTGAGTGTTCATTGTGGATCCAAGTAAAATGAAATCCCTGACAACTTCAATCATTTCTCCATTTATTGTGATATTACTTATTGGCCCACTTGTGGGGATTTTCATTTTCTTTATATTGAGGTGTAACTCATACTGAAGACTGTAGTCTTTGATCTCCATCGATAAGTGCTTCAAGTCATCTTCACTTTCAGCAAGCAAGGTTGTGTCATCTGCATATTGCAGGTTGTTAATGAGTTTTCCTCCAATCTTGGTGTCACATTCATCATTTAATCCAGTGTTTCAGCTTAGTTGCTCAGCATACAAACTGAATAAGTATGGTGAAAGTATACAACCCTGATACTCACCCTTTCTGATTTTGAGCCATGCAGTATCTCCTTGTTCTTTTTAAACCACAGCTTCTTGGTCTATGTGCATGTTCCTCATGAACACAATTAAGT
This sequence comes from Orycteropus afer afer, assembly GCF_000298275.1. NCBI lineage: Eukaryota > Metazoa > Chordata > Mammalia > Tubulidentata > Orycteropodidae > Orycteropus > Orycteropus afer. The sequence goes on along the minus strand of NW_006921620.1, from coordinate 590,373 downwards.
GTTCTGGAATTCCAGTTCTTCTCAATGTTATCCATAATTTGTTATGATCCATACAGTGGAGTATCTTTTCACAGTCATTACAACACAGGTAAACATCTTTCTGGTTTCTTTGCTTTCAGCCGAGATTCATCTGACATCAGCAATAGCCCTTGTTCCTTACCCTCTTCTGAATTTAGCTTGCATTTCTGTAAGTTTCCTGTCAATATACTGCTGCAACCATTTTTGAATTATCTCCAGCAATATTGTTGTTGTGTGTGATGATATTGTTTGATAATTTCCACATTCTGTTGCATCACCTTTCTTTGGAATGGACACACATATCGATCTCTTCCAGTCAGTTTGCCAGGTAGCTGTCTTCCAAATTTCTTGGCATAAACGAGTGCTGCATCCATTTGTTGAAACACCTCAATGGGTATTCTGTCAGTTCCTAGAGTCTTGTTTTTTGCCAGTTCCTTCAGTGCTTGGACTTCTTCCTTCAGTTCTGTTGGACTAAGTACTGAAATAGTTGAACATTGACCAGTTCTTTTTGATACAGAGACACTGTGTATTCCTTTCATCTTCTTTTGATGCTTCCTTCATTTTTAAATATTTTGCCCACAGACCTCTTCAATATTGTAACTCAAGACTTGAATTTTTCTTCAGTTCTTTCAGCTTGAGAAATGCCAAATGTGTTCATCCCTTTTGGTTTTGTAACTCCAGTTCTTTGCATATTTCAGTACAATAATTGACTTTGTCTTCTTGAGTTACCCTTTGAAATCTTCTGTTCAGCTCTTTTATCTCATCATTTCTTCCTTTTGCTTTAGCTACTCTTCATTCAAGAGCAAGTTTCAGAGTCTCTTCTGACATCCTTTTTGGTCTTTTCTACCTGTTGGTCTTTTTAATGACTATTTGCTTTCTTCATGTATGATGTTCTTTATGTTGTTCCACAACTTGTCTGGTCTTCAATTATTGGTGTTCAATGCATCAAATCTGCCCTTCAGATGGTCGCTAAATTCAGGTGAAATATAATCAAGGTCATGTTTTGGCTCTCATGGACTTGTTTTCATTTTCTTCAGCTTCAACTTGAACTTGCATTTGAGCAATTGATGGTCTGTTCCACAGTCAGCTCCTGGCCTTGTTTTGACAGAAGATATTGAACTTCTCCATTGCCTTCTTCCACAGATGTAGTCGATCTAATTCCTATGTAATCTATCTGGTGAGATCTACATGTATAGGCTCTGTTTATGTTGTTAAACAAAGGTATTTGCAATGAATAAGTTGTTGGTCTTACAAAATTCTATCATGCAATCTCCAATGTCATTTCAATCACCAAGGCATATTTTCCAACTATGATGATTCTTCCTTGTTCCCAACTTTTGCATTCCAATAATCAATGCATCTTGATTTCATGTTTGTTCAATTTCAGACTGCAGAAGTTGGTAAAAATCTTCAATTTCCTCATCTTTGGCTTTGGTGGTTGGTGCATCAATTTGAATAATAGTAGTTGTTTTGGTTACCTGGTGCCACTCTGATAGGAATATACCACAAATGGGACAGCCTTAACAAACAGGAGTTTATTCTCTCACAGTTTGGAGGCTTTAAGTTCAAGGTCACAGTGCCAGTCTCTAGGGACTGGGTGAAGGCCCCTCGACCATGGGCTTCACTCTGCCTCTGGCTCCTGGCTCACTGAAGCTAGAGGCATCTCTTCACTCAGGCAGCCACTGCCTGTTGAACAACAAGCCCAATGTCAACTAAATAAAATGGCACAGTCCCGATGTTACCAAACCACATGGCAGGCCATTAATTTAAGTCCATTGTAAGTCCCAAGGTTGGCAGAGCATGGCAGGATGCCAAACAATGACACAGCTACATGCAAGGTCTGTGTCATAAGCTGGAGACTATCCCCAAGGCTTCTCACAGGAAGCAGACCACATACCCAAAGCAACTACTCAGCTGCTTGTGGTAGATTCTACCATGAAGTTGATTGCCAGTCTCATCATGGGAAATAACTACCACCAGCTGCCCAACCACTTAACCAGGCCTAGCCAAGTTGACACATAAATATAACCACCACAGTAGTATTAATTGGTCTTTCTTGTTGTTGTTAGGTGCTGTCAAGTCAACTTCAACTCATAGTGACCCTATGTACAATGGAATGAAACACTGCCTGGTCATGTGCTATCCTCACAATCCTTGCTATACTTGACCTCATCGTTGTAGTTACTGTGTTAATCCATCTTATTGAGGGTCTTCCCCTTTTTCACTTAGCCTCTACTTTACCAGGCATGATATCTTTTCCAGGGGATGCCCTTTTCTAACCACATGACTAAAGTAGGTGAGATGAAGTTTGGCTATTCTCTCTTCCAAGGAGCATTCTGGCTGCACTTCTTTTAGGACAAATTTGGTCGTTCTGGCAATCCATGGTATTTTCAGTATTCTTTGCCAACATCATAATTCGAAGGCATCAACTCTTCTTTGGTCTTCCTTATTCATTGTCCAGCTTTCAGATGTATATGAGGTGATGGTAAATACACAAGATCTTCCTTGTAGGTGTATGGATATTATCCTATCACTGACCACATTGTACTTCAGGATAAATCTTGAAATGTTCTTTTTGATGATGAATATGATATCATTCCTTTTCAGTTTGTCATTCCCAGTGTAGTAGATCATATGATTGTCTGATTCAAAATGGCCAAAACCAGTTCATTTCAGCTCACTAATGCTTAGGATATCAATCTTTATGTGTTCCATTTATTTTTACTACTTTCAATTTTCCTAGATTCAAACTTCATACATTCCATGTTCTGATTTTTAATGGATGTTTGCAGCTGTTTCTTTCCATTTTTGAGTTGTGCCCCATCAGCAAATGAAGTTCATGAAAGCTTTACTCCATCCACATCATTAAAATTGACTCTACTTGGAGGAGGCAGCTCTTCCCAGTTGTATTCTGAGTGCCTTCCAACCTGAGGGGCTCATCTTCCAGCACTATATCAGACAGTGTTTCAAGGTTATTCATAAAGTTTGCCAGCAAAATATCAGACAGTGTTTTACTGCGATTCATAAACTTTTCAGTGGCTGATTTTTTCAGAAGTGTATGGCCCTGTCCTCCTTAGTCTGTCTCATTATGGAAGCGCCACTAAAACCTGTCCACCATGGGTGACCCTGATGGTATTTGAAATATAGGTGGCATGGCCTCCAGTCTCACAGCAACATGCACACCACCACAGTGTGGCATTTGACATCGTTTGTACCTTTGAAATGATAATGTTTACTTTTTTGACTATTTTAGAGTTTTTATATCTGTCTCAGTCCCTTTATTTTATGTAAGCAACTTGAAGGCAAAGTCTATGTCTAATTCTTCATTATTTTTTTCATCCTTCATACCAACACACTGCTTGCCACATCATACGAGTTCAGTAAATATATCTTGACTGAAAGAATGAGTAAATGAATGATGAAGACTTGGGGAAAATATTACTAGTATCATGTTGTTGAAGTGATCAGCTGCACTGTGGTCCGGAAGAAAGCACATTTGCCTGGGACTCACTTGGACTCAAATCAAAAGTCTTCTACTTTTTTTGTCCTCTGGCAAATTGCTTTTTCTCTGCCCCAAGTTTCTGGTCTGTAAGGTAGCATCTGTCCTACCCCTCTCACAAAGTCATGCTCTGTATCCAATGATCCAGCTGGAATCTGTGGTGAAGGGCAAGGACTTGGCATTCAGAGATCAGGTGAAGGGTGCACACTATTACCCTCATCTGTAAAATAAGAATAACAATACCTGCTTCTCAGGGCTGTGCTAAGAATTAATGCATTTTAAGCAAACCTTCAGTGCAAGGTTAGTGTTATTTTTATGTAAGCATGTTTTGGTAAATTAGAGATGCTATACAAATTTGTTGTTATTATAAAAGCAATGTTTTCCATGACCTGTATATTTTCCTCGATCTTTGGAGCTGTTTGTTTGTTTTTTTTTTTTCTCTTCAAAGTGCTTTAGAAGTGATTAAAAAGATGGAAGTGTTGGCTTAGCGCTCACCAACTGAGGGCTGTTGTCACTGTCAGAAAGCCAGTCTAGTTTGACTTGCTTTCTCTGGCCCTGGCACTGGCTGAAGAGCTGGCTAGAGGAAAGGCCCTGGATGAAAGATACTCTGGCAGCAGGAACATTAACACACACTCTTAAGCCAGAAAGTAGGTGTTAATGTCTTTAGCTGGATTCGTAGCTGCAAAGATATTTAATACCTTCCTAGGATGCAGGCATCCTCTCTTGAAATCTAATTTGGCAGGTGAAAGGGAGAGCTAGGATTTCCAGTTGGGAGCTCTGGTAGCATAGTGGCTAAGGCACTTGACTGCTAACCAGAAGGCTGGCGGTTCAAATCCACCAGCCACTCCTTGGAAGGAGGATGGGGCAATCTACTTCCGTAGTGATACTGCCTCGGAAACCCAAGGAGGGGTCGCTATGAGTCGGGTTCGACTCGACGGCACATAACAACAACAACAACAACAGGTAAAGAAGTGTAGAAAGCTGTGCTGCAAAAAGGCAGACATCAATGATCATTCCACAACATGGAGAAGGAGGCTTCTTTATTGGAATGTTGGGAGAGTGACTCAATGGAACTTTTCCCAACATATTCTATCCTGTGTAAGTCAGGGGAAGACGCTCTGGTGGCACAGTGCCTAAGGCATTTGACTGCTAACCAGAAGGTTGGTGGTTCAAACCCACCAGCCGCTCCACAGAAGGATGATGGGGCAATCTACTTCCATAAAGATTTACTGCCTTGGGTCACTATGAGTTAGAATCGATTTGATGGTAATGGGTTTGGTTTTATAGGCCAAGAGAAATGTTGGGAAAGTAGTGACTCTAGAGCAGGGTAAAGGTGTATAAAGTTCAGGACAGATTGAAAGTCCACATCTGGATACAGCCTGAAAGATAATATTATAACCAATATGATTACCAGAGTGGTTCTAGTTATAGAAGGACCAAGAATTCCTTCTTAGGGGACAAGGTATAAGTGAGGATACTCAAAGGAACCAATCTCTCAGAAGGCACTGGGAATGAAATGCCTCAATAGTCAAGTTGCCCCTCAACCAGCTAGAAGTCAATTTGAGGGAAATCATAAGGAGCTCTGGTGGTTCAGTGGTTAAAGCATTTGGCTGCTAACCACAAGATCAGCAATCTAAACCCACCAGCTGTTCCGTGGGAGAAAGATGAGACAGTCTGCTTCTGTAAAGATTTACAGCCTTGGAAACCCTATGAGGCAATTCTACTCTGTCCTACAGGATTGCTGTGAATCAGAACTGATTTCATAGCAGTGGGTTTGGTTTTGGTTGATGGGTGACTTAACCACAAAGTTCATGGTGGAAGTCAGCCCACTCCAAGAACTAACAAAAACATTTTCATCAGGGTTTGACTGAGGGCAGTGGTGAATTTTGACTTAGACTTAACTTCTGCTTGTTTCCTCTCCAAAGCTGAAACCCATTTGCACAACAAGCAAAAAGACAAGGTAAACAACTTCTATTTAGACTTTCCAAGGTCTGTATCTCTGGATGACATCGCAAAAACTCTATGACACCACCTCACCTGGGAGTGAACCCAAACACTGGATACCCTTTCAACATCCACAAAGAGTCACTTCTTTGAAATGTGACGACTCCCCAGAATGACTTTCTCATTTAAATTACATGAATATCAGAGAAGCCCAGGCCAGGAGGTGAACAGAGCAAACTCACACTCTTTGACTATAAAAGCAAATGCCTATTTTTGATGAGCCTGCAACCGCTGCCTTCCCTGGCTTAGAATGATGTTTTCTTCCCCTTTTTGCCTACAAGGGATGTTGTAAGTAGGCATAAACAAATGCCTTCATTATTTATCCTAGTCTTGCTGCACTAAATCATTCTACATGGGAAATTTGCTATTTTGTTTGGCTGGCACTTGCTTAAGCTAATGAGCTATGAGGGTCTTTCTTGGGGATGCGTTTTAGGATTGTTCTAGTGCAAGTGTGCACCCACTGGACTGGAAGTTGTTACAAAAGCTGGAACCATGAGATTGAGTTAAAACTCCTCCACTGCCCTGACCTCTGGTACCTTGTAGCCCAGGTTCTACTGTGATTCTGAAGGACAATCACTTCTTCACTGGGGCTGTGGCCAGTGAGTCACAGAGTCCTGAATGAATGTCTCTCCTGGAAACCAGGCTAATGGGAAGTTTTCTTTTCATGTTTTCTTATGAGTGATCATTCCTAATATAGAAGAAATGGCCAGTAACCGCAGGTTTTCCAGATGAGAACTCTGGCTTGGCTGATTATTAAATATAGTGTTTGTGCCATGCTGAGCAAAATCATTGAATGTTCTGTCTCCTCGTCCCCTTCACAAAACTCCTAGAGACTAGGCTGAAGATCCAGGTGGCGGTAGACATCTAGTTATCTAAAGGCAAGTTCCTCATCTATTCCCAAGCCAGCAACCTTCTTTATTGTCCTGCTTCTGTTAATGGTACCAGCATTGTGCTAATTACTCAGGCTACTAATTAGTCACCTAGGAACCTTGGTGGCACAGTGGTTAAGTGCTAAACTGCTAACCAAAACATTAGTGGTTTGAACCCACTAGCCACTCTACAGGAAAAAGATGAGACAGTCGCTTCCATAAAGATTTACAACCTTGGAAACCCTATGGGACAGTTTTACTCTGTTCTATAGGGTCGTTATGAGTCAGAATCCACTCAAGGGCAGCAGGTTTGGTTTATGTGGGTTTGAGTCTGAGCTCAGCATTATAACTAATTTTGACCAATGGAGTGATAACAGATGTGACAATAGCAGAAGCTTAAAGAAATGCTTGCACATTTCTGTTTGCACTCTTGCCCTCTGCTATGGTCGTGAAGTAAAACATATCCAGGCTAGCCTGCTGGAGGAGGAAAGACCATGGATCAGATACAAGTCACCCTTGTTGTCCCACCCTTAGTCATCCTTGATCAGCTTACTGACAGCCAACCCCCAGACTTGTGACACCAGTCATGATAGCAGACACACCCAGCTGCCTAAGGTTGTTGTTGTTGTTGTTGTTATGTGCCGTCAAGTTGGACCTGACTCATAGGGACCCCTCCTTGGGTTTCCAAGGCAGTATCACTACAGAAGTAGATTGCCCCTTCTTCTTTCCGAGGAGTGGCTGGTGGGTTTGAACTGCCAGCCTTCTGGTTAGCAGTCAAGTGCCTTAGACACTAGGCTTATCTGATTCTAAAAACCATGCTTCCAAAATCCATTGCACAATAACTTTTGAGCAAGTCACCTTGCTACTAAAAACCAACCCAGTAACCTATTAATCAACCAGCCTACCCATTCTTTGGTACCTGCACTGCCTATGAGATAAAGTCCAGATCCTTAAGAGAGTGACATTCACACTTGAAACCCTGCTTTTTTTTTTTTTCAGTGTCGCCACCCCTCCTCCCCTCCTACCTCTAGTAACCTACAAAGAAAATTTCCTTCCATAAAACCTTTCTTTTTCCATGTCCTGTCCTAAGTTTCTGCTCTAGCAAAAGCAGCCCATTTAAGGACCCTAAAATATTCTTTGGAGTCCCTGGGTGGTGCAAATATTTATGCCTAGGCTGCTAACGGGGAGCTCTGGTAGCATAGTGCCTAAGGCATTTGACTGCTAACCAGAAGGCTGGCGGTTCAAACCCAGCAGCCACTGCTCAGAAGGAAGATGGGGCAATCTACTTCCGTAGTGATACTGCCTCAGAAACCCACTGAGGGGTCGCTATGAGTCGGGTCTGACTCCCCGGCACATCCAACAACAACAGGCTGCTAATTGAAAGTTGGAGGTTTGAGTCCTCCTGAGGTGGCTCAGAAGAAAGGCCTGCTGATCTACTTCTGAAAAACCAGCCACTGAAAACTCTGCGGAGCACAATTCTACTTTGACACACATGTGAGCACCATGAGTTGGAGCTGATTCCATGAAAACTGGTTTTTCAAAAAAATATTCCTGTCCTTTCTCACCATCTTCTTACCTCACAATGTCCTCTCTCTTTCTCTCAATGACTGAATCCTACACATTTTTCACAATTCAGTATTGATTCTACCTCCTCTGAAAGAACATCCTCATTAATTCTCTCTATAAGTGATTTCTCCAGCCTCTGAACTCTTCACCAATCATCTGGATCCTTAGCATTGGCCACTCACTGTGGTATTAGCTAAAGCATCATCATTTATCTGTCAGTGAAGACTTACGTGTTGCTATGATGCTGAGCAAATTTCAGCAGAGCCTCCAGACTAAGACAGACTAGGAAGAAAGGCCTGGCAATCTACTTCCAAAAGTCAACCAATTAAAATCTCAACATTTGATCGGCAACTAATTATGGGGACACAGATTTCTCTATAGAACAAGGTGGACTTGGACACCCTAAGGTTGGGATTTTTAAAACCCGCTACCGTCGAGTCAGGTCTGACTTACAGCGACCCCTCCTTGGGTTTCCAAGGCGATATCACTACAGAAGTAAATTGCCCAACCTTTCTTCTGGGGAGTGGCTGGTGGGTTTGAACCACCAGCCTTCTGGTTAGCAGTTCAGATGCCTTAGGCACTACACCACCAGAGCTCCAAAATGATTAAAATCATGGTGCAGGACTAGGCAGCATTTTGTTCTGTTTGCGCATGGGGTTGCCATGAATAGGGGGTGACTCCATGGCAACCAATAAAAACATTAGCTCTCTAGTGTGCAAACTCTTTCAGAACAAGGGCCTTGCCTTATGATTTGTGGTATCTCCCTCAGGCTTGATTGAATTTAATTCAAGGGTTAAATCAAAGGATCAACACTTACATGAACATTTCAAAGTGATAAATGGCCCCAAAGCTTCCACACTGGGAGATGGCTCTCACAGTCCTTCAGTGTCACAGTGTCTCCAGTGGAAATGACTCCAATGCAGCATTCAGAGCCACCTTCTGTCTCCTAGGGGCTACACTCCTGGAGTTATTATTACTGCCTTGGTGGGAAAGCCTCAGACTTTAGTATTTACTAAGGGGTTGACTTTAGTCTGGAAAACCTTACATGGCTTATTGCCAGAGGGGCCACTCCTTTCAATGCTCACCCTAGTGAGAATGCAAATGAATCTATTTCCAAGACTAAAGGTCTGAGAACCTTTACAAGGGGCAACAAGCTTTCAGCTGGCCTCTCTTGTTCTCTTAGAGCTCTAGTACAGTGTTTCTCCACTGAGCATAATGAGGGAGTGTCCAAATATGGTGGTGGGGTAAGGAAGAGGCCATTAAAACACCCCAGTTGACTCTAAACTCTGCTTCTCTACCAAGCTGCAATTACACCCATACTGATTGAGAATCTTGACTCTAATAGTTAATCCTTTGTTGTTGTTGTTGTTGTTGTTATGTGCCATCGAGTCGGCCCCAACTCATAGCGGGCCCTCCTTGGGTTTCCGAGGCAGTATCACTACGGAAGTAGGATTGCCCAACCTTCCTTCCGAGGAGTGGCTGGTGGGTTTGAACCGCCAGCCGTCTGGATAGCAGGCAGGTGATTTAGCCACTATGCTACCAGAGCTCCCAGTTAATCCTTTAGGATTAGGTTAATCCTTTAGGGTTAGGGAAGCTCTGTCCTCATAACTAGGTATATTTTACCAGGGAAATCAGTTTCTTTTTGAATGTACTCTAATTATACACATATTTCAAGTGAAAGGTATTTTACACTCTTTCTAAATTATCTGAACCATAATTTCAATCTGATCATTTTGTTTTAATAATCCCAGCCTCAGAGTGTCCAAGGCCATCTTGTTCTATAGAGAAGCCTGTGTCTACAAAAACGCACCATGTTTCTTTGTCTGTCCTTGTGACTCTGAATAATTATATAGAATTTTAACATTGTATGTACCCATATATTTATTGTGCATGCAGGAAGATACATACATGTCTTAGCTATCTAGTGCTGCTATAATAACCAAAACCGAACTCACTGCCGTCGAGTATGTCCCAACTCATAGCGACCCCTCCTTGGGTTTCCAGGACAGTATCTCTACAGAAGTAGCTTGCCCAACCTTCCTTCTGAGGAGTGGCTGGTGGATTTGAACCACCAGCCTTCTGGTTAGCAGTCAAATGCCTTAGGCACTGCACCACCAGAGCTCCAGTGCTGCTATAATAGAAATACCATAAGTGGGTAGCTTTAACAAATAAATTAATTTTCTCACAGTTTAGGAGTCTAGAAGTCCAAATTCAAGTTGGCTTGAGGGGGGAAGGCTTTCTCTCTCTGTAGGCTCTGGAGGAAGGTCCTTCTTGTCTCTTTCTTTTCAACTGCTGCTTCCTGGTTCCTTGGAATTCTCCATGTGTCTTGACATCTGTCTTACCCCACCTCTCCCAGTTTGTTTGTTTAATCTCTTTCATATCTCAAAAGAGATTGATTCAAGATACAATCTACACTAATCTTGCCTCAATAACATAAGAAAGACAACTCATTCCCAAATGGAATTACAACCAGAGGCATAGATGTTAGGATTTACAACACATATTTTTTAGGGTCATAATTCAATCCATAATATTTAGCCCCCCAAAATTCATGCCCTTGCCACATGCAAATCACATCAAACAATCACATCATCCCCAAAATTTCAATTTCAAGTCCAAAACTTCTGAAGAATCTAAATCAAATATGGGTGAGACTTTAGGCATATTCCATCCTGGGGCAAAATTCTTCATCTGTGAATGTGTGAAATCTAGAGTACAAGCTATTTGTTTCCAGAGCACAATGGTGTAAAGGCACAAGGCAGACATTTCCATTATAAATGGGAGAAATTGGAGGCAAAGGAGGGATAATAGGCACCAAGCAAGTCCCAAACCCAGTAGAACAATTTACAGTAGCTCTCAAGGTTTGAAAATAATCCTCTGTTCTTTGGGGCCATCTGGGGAGGGACCCTGCCCTCCAGACTCTGGGTGTTAGCCACAACTTCTGGATTCTGGGCGGATGCCCCTCCGTCCTGTGCTTCAGCTCTGCCTTCCAGGCCCACCAGGACAGCAATGTGCTCCCTTGGCTTGGGACAGCCCATTCGCCTAGTCCATCTGAGTGGCAACTCCACCTGCTTGATACCAGCAGTCCCGGTTGTTATGTTCCTTGGGCGTGGCAGCCCTGCCCCCTTAGTTTCGGGTGGTGGCCCATCTCTCATGAACACCTTAATGGCAGCCCCACACTCCAGAATTGAGTTGGCAAAGATCTAACACTTTGAAACCCGAGAGGCTGTGGTCCCACCCTTTGAGATCCATGAGGCCATACCCCACATTTTGAAACCCAGAAGGCCCTGCTTCCCATGCTCCTTCCAACAGTTCTGCTGACCTCCGAGCTGCTCCGGGGATGGGTCTTTTCTTTTCTTGGCGGACAACAAATGGAGCTTCTTGGGTCTGTTTCCTGCCTGTAGAATTCCAAGAGGCAGATAGCGTTGTTTCCTTTAGTTCTTTATGTGTCGCCTTTAATTTAAGCTGATAGGTTTTCCTGTGGTAGTTGTGGTAGTTGGTAGTTGGTTAGATTCATCAGTCACAGGCTTAATCTCTTTAACAAAAGATTGTGTAGCCAATCCTTGACAAATATTCTAGGACACAAGTCCTTAGGTTGTACAACAGAATTTTCCAAATCCTTGTTTGTTTGTTTTTTCATTTTGCACTATTCATGTTTAAGTCCATCTCTTTCCTATATGCAACAAGAAGAAACCATGTGGTCTCCTTGCTGAGAAATTTCCTCAGCCAAATATCCAAGTTCATCTTTACAAGTTCTACCTTCCATCAAACATTTGCACATAATTCAAACAAATTCTTTGCCACTGTGTGAAAAGCATCACCCTTCTTCTGTTGTCCAATCACATGTTCATCATTTTCTTTTAAAGCCTCACCAGAAGCAAATGTAATATCTACATTTCTAGGAACAGTCTATTGCTGGTGCCATATGTATTCTCTAAAATCATACAAACTTTTCTCTATAGCTCTCCTCACTTCCTTCTGAGCCCTCACCAGAACTCCCATAATTCTACCAATAGTCTTTTCAGGGTAATCTAGACTTTTACTGTGAGGCACCTTATAACTCTTCTAGCATCTTCCCATTACCCAATTCAAAAATCGCTCTACATGTTCGATATCTGTTAGAGCAGCACTCCGCTCTCAGTACCTAATTCTGTCTTAGTTATGTAATGTTGCTATAACAGAAATACCACAAGTGGGTGGCTTTAACAAACAGAAATTTATTTTTTCACAGTTTAGGAGTCTAGAAGTCCAAATTCAGGGTGCTGGCTCCAGGGGAAAGCTCTGGAGGAAGGGCCTTGTCAGCTTCAACTTCCTTGTTCCTTAGAGACCTCCATGTGGCTTGGCATCTATTTTACCCCATTTCTCTTCTACTTGCTTAATCTCTTTTTTTTATCTCAAAAGAGATTGACTCAAGATACACCCTACACTAATCCTGCCTCATTAACATAACAAAGACAACCCATTCCCAAATGAGATTATAAACACAGGCATAGAGGTTAGGATTTACAACACATATTTTTGAGGGACATAATTCAGTCTGTAACAATGTCTACCATACTAATTGAATTATTCTAAAAACACAAATATTTTGCTGGGCTACAGAAACACATATTAAATATCTAAATCTACAAACTGCTGACAAACAGCACCTTTCCTAACAAAAGAGAGCAGTTTAATAACAGTGTTAGAAAGCTGGCAATATGTTTGTTAAAATCTTTAATTAGGGACGGGCTTTCCCAGAGGCCTCTGAAGGCAAAAGGTGTAAATGGAGAAACTGTCCCAGCCTGCATACTCTATGGTGGCTGTGTTCTGAGCACAGATGGGCTGGTGAGGAAACTGTGAATGGACAAATGATAACAGACTACTCTGTAATTCCAACATCAGCTCATTAGCAATCTGTCAGAGATTTTAATATGTGTACTGGTGAAAATGCAGAGATCGCACGATTGTTACATGATCCTGTGCATGTCTAACTGAAAAGGCCATTATAAATGGATTGGCATAATGGCCATTAATAAAATGATAATGTCACAGGAAGCACAGGCATTTGGGTGCTGTGTGTGCTTGCTGGAAAATGATGATTTAGTGTGCTCTTAGACCATCACAGGAAGCTGAGGTAACAAAGGTTTCATGATGGAAATCAAGAAATAAAGGGCCAGGCCAGCATGGTGGGAAATGTGAGGGACATGAAGCCAGACTAGTTATCAAAGGATGATGGTGACATTTCTCATTTCAGAAACAGATTCTGTGTCAGCAACTTTAAATTCCCTTGGATCACAAACCCAGTTTCTAAATGATTTTTGGCTAGCTAGTTAGTGATTCAAAGAGTTGCCATTGAAGATACAGTTATTTAGGTTATGTGTACACATAGACTGAATTTGGTGGCTTATCAAGATTTGCTCTCTGAAGGGAGAAGGAGTAAACACTTATGGAGTGAGCACCTATTTTATGCCACTTACCTTACATTTGTGATCTTATTTAATTTTCACAAGCCAATGAGATATGTCCCTCATTTTATAGGTATATAAAAAAAGTGAAAGTGAAGGAGGCTTAGTGGCATAGTATTTAAGCACTCAGCTGCTAACTAAAAGGTCAACCATTTGAACTCATGCAGCCGTTGCACAGGAGAGAAGCCCTGTCAATCTTCTCCCATAAACATTAAAAAAAAAAAAAAAAAAACCAAACCCACTGCCATTGAGTCTATTCCTATTCATAATGACCATATAGGGTTTCCAAGGCTGTAAATCTTTATGGAAGCACACTGCCTTATCTTTCTCCAGCCCAGTGGCTTGTGGGTTTAAACCTCAGACCTTTTGGTTAGCAGCCCAACACCTTAACCACAGTGCCCCCAGAGCCTAGGAAACCCTGCAGGGCAGTTCTACTCTGTCATGTAAGGTTAATATAGGTTAGAAACTACTCAAGGGCACAAAAAACAACAATAAAAGTAACTGAGGCCCAGAGAGGTTATGTGACTTCTTGAAGATAGTACAGCTGGTAGGTGAAGAAGATTCTATTTAAACTCAATTCTTTATGGCTCCAAAGCTAATCTTTTTCCCACTGCATTATTCTGTCTCTCAAGGTATCTGTCATGCACACTGGGGAATTGCCTTTTAGGATCGTGATTACCTCACTGTGGTGAGACACAGGGCCCTCGAGACTCTGCTGGCGCAACTTAGATGAAGCCATCCAATTTCAATGGGCGCAGTGCACACTGACTTATTTAAATATATGCTTTAAAATTTTCTGTTTTGGGGGATGTTTCTGCTTCAATATTGAGATGTGTCTGTACATGATTGTTGAGCTAATGATCTAGAAAATCTAGTAAAAAATAATTCTGACAGTAAAAAGAGCACCTGTATTCTATGATTCTATTTACATGAAGCTCAAAAACAGGTCAAACCAATTAAAACTGTTAGCTATAAGGATGGTGGCTCCCCTTTGGGAGAAGAGTAACTGCACACGGGACATGGGGGACCTTCTGGGATCAGGATATTATTTTATTTCTTGATCTGGATGCTCGTTATATGAGGGTGTTTACTTTGTAAAAATTTATAAAGTTTGTAAATTTATGATTTGAGCACTTTCTTGTATGTATATTATACTTCAATAATTTAGTTAAAAAAAAAAAAGAGAGAGAGAAAGAGAGAGAGAGATGGAAGAAAATTTCCTTCTCCTTACATGATTTAAACTGGATGCCTACCTGCTCAATTTCCATATTGTGCAGCCTTGGGAAAAATTGCTCTTTATGTGAGGCTTATAGTTAGAAATTTTTTATTTTACTTCTTCTAGAGTTTGGAGACTGTACCAGGGGAATGAATATATGTCTGCCTTTATGGGTGTGGGTAAGTTTGTGTGCATTTACTTAAGCAAGCTCATATCATAGCAATGGAGAAATACCTGCTCTCTCACTCATGGAGGAAGGTTTCTGAGTTGGAGACAGAATGTTAATCAAATGTAAATTTTAGACAAATGGAACTTGAGAGTGCAGCTGTCTGTTTTGGTGGCCCCTTGTTGGCAGCAATCTCCTTGTGAAATGGCAGTGCTTAGGAACCAACTTCTGTAGACAAGATGTGGCGCCCATTCTCACTTTGCATCTTCTCTCCATTCCTCCTCAATTCTTCTCATTGCTCAGCTCTTGTGGAAGAGCCAACCATTGCTTAAGGAGAGCTTATCCATCCCCCAGACACTGGAAAGTTACTTCTGGTTGCCCTTGAACAAACAGATTTAACCTTACTCATCTCTGCCTCAAAAATACTTTCTACTTTAAAGCATATACCTACTTCATGACCCAATCTTTTTTGTTGACAAGATAATTACAAATGAGGTAGATTGTTGAAGTGTTGTACTGACTGGATAGCCTTTGCCAAATGACCACTTCATTTCTAGAACTTTATCCTAAGGAAGTTATCAAGTAAGTATGGAAACATATATGTTTTTCAGTGTGTGATTTGAGGACTACCAGCATGAATATCATATAGAGGGCCCGTTAAAATGCAGATTCCTGAGACCAATGCTTTTCTGGGAGTCCCTAGGTAGTGCACATGGTTAATGTTCTCAGCCAGTAACTGAAAGGTTAAAGGTTTGAGTATACCCAGAGATGCCTCAGAAGAAAGACCTAATAATCCACTTCCAAAACTCAGCTACTGAAAACCCTATGGAGTACAGTTCCACTCTGACATACATGGGATCACCATGAGTCAAAATCGACTCAAGTGCAACTGGAAAATAAAATGCTTTCCTTACTGAAGCAGGATCTCTAGATATGGGACCTATGAATCCATATTTCTAAATGATTCTTAATCATATTAAAGTCTGAGAATCATTTATGTACAGGTTGTTATGAAGCATTGTTTAAAAGAAGAATAAAGGGGAGGAAGAGCCTAAATGTTCATCACAAAGAGATCAGTTAAAATAAAGATGACACAATAATATTATTCACTCCTCTGCAGCAGTACAGGAATATACACAGTCACTGTACAAAAATGAATGGGTTGATATTCATCCATTTCAGGAGGTGGCATATGATCAATAACCAATGGTACTGAAGGACACAGTCCAAGCTGCACTGAAGGGATTGGCAAAAAAAAAAAAAAAA
>NW_006921620.1:550423-573700 GCF_000298275.1 Orycteropus afer afer | reverse complement strand
GATGCAAATTTACAGAGCAAAATTTGTTTTACATTCAACAATTCATGTACATATGATTTCACACCCCCATTACCATCCCCAACCATAACAAACTCTCCTCCCCTCCCATGCCTGTGACTACCCCCTCCCTGTGCTCTTCTTAACTATGCACTCCTGTCTGTCCAGCTTTCCCTCTATGTGAATGCTGTACCTCTGCTACCCCATAGCTGATTGCTCTAAGGGGTGTATCTCCCTAGAGTAGGGGGGTGTATCTCTCTGGGGTAGGTGTTCTGCATGTAGGTCTTTCTACTGTTGGACTGAGAGCCAATCCATGGGAGTGAGTCCAATTCTAGGCCCAAAGGGTAACCGAAGGCCATAGTCTTGGGAGTTCCACCAGTCTCTATCCAACCAGTAATTTTGGTCATTTTTGTGTTTTTGAATTTTATTCCACATATTTCTTTCCACTCTATCCAGGATCTCCAGTTTTGATCCTTTTCTGAGTGGTTGGCATAAATTAATTAATTGAAATAAACAAACAAAACAAAAAACAAAGCTCCAGGAATTGATGGAATACCCACTGAGATGTTTCAACAAACGGATTCCCTGCTGGAGGCACTTATTCGTCTATGACAAGAAATTTGGAAGGCAGTTACTTGCCCAACTGACTGGAAGAGATCCACATTTGTTCCCATTCCAAAGAAAGATGATCCAACAGAATGTTTATTGAACAATATTATTGATATCATATGCAAGTAAAATCCTGCTGAAGATAATTCAAAAATGGTTGCAGCAGTACATTGACAGAGAACTTCCAGAAAGGCAAGCTGGATTCAGAAGAGGATGTGGAAGAAGGGATATTATTGCTGATATCAGATGGATATTAGCTGAAAGCAATGAATACCAGAAAGATGTTTACTTGTTAGTGACTATGCCAAAGCATTCGACTGTGTGGATCATAACAAATTATGGATAACATTGAGAAGAATGGGAATTCCAGAACACTTAATTGTACTCATAAGGAACCTGTACCTGGACCAGAAGGCTGTTGTTCTAACAGAGCAAGGGGATAGTGCACGGTTTAAAATCAAGAAGGATGTTTGTCAAGGTTGTATCCTTTCACCATACTTATTCAATCAGCATGCTGAGCAAATAATCCAAGAAGCTGGACTACATGAAAAAGAATGTGGTATCAGGATTGGAGGAAGACTCATTAACAACCTGCACTATGTGATGACCCAACCTTGCTTGCTGAAAGTGAAGATGACTTGAAGCACTTACTGATGAAGATTAAAGACTACAGTCTGCACTATGGATGACACCCCAACATAAAGAAAATGAAAATCCTCACAATTGGACCAATAGGCAGCATTATGATAAATGGAGAAAAGATTGAAGTTATGAAAGATTTCATATTGGATCCACAATCAATAACCATAGAAGCATAGTCAAGAAATCAGACACTGGCAAATATGCTGCAAAATCAAAAACCAAAAAACCAAACTCACTGCCCTGGAGTTGATTCAACTCATAGTGACCCCTCCTTGGGTTTTTGAGGCAGAATCTCTATGGAAGTAGATTGCCCAATCTTCCTTCCAAGGAGTGGTTAGCAGTCAAATGCCTTAGGCACTACGCCACCAGAGCTCCCGATGCATCAGTCTCTCCAAAACGTAGGTGGTTAGAACCCACCAGCTGCTTAGTGTGGAGAGAATATGATTGATTGTACGGAGAGATGGATTTTGGGGCAAAAACGAGGGGCTGGCTGAAGAACAAAGATGTGTCTTTAAAGACTAAGGTGTGCCTAACCCAAGCTATGGTATTTTCAATCACCTCATATGCATGTGAAAGCTGGATGATGAATAAGAAAGACCAAAGAAGAGTTGATGTTTTTGAGTTGTGATGTTGGCGAAGAATAATGAGAGTACCATAGACTGACTGGAATCTGTCCTGGAAGAAGTGCAGCCAGAATGCTCCCTGGAATTGAAAATGGCCAGATTTTGTCTCACCTGCTTCGGTCATGTTGTCAGATGGGATCATTCGTGAAGAAGTATATCAGGCTTGGTAAAGTGGAAGGTCAGCCAAAAAGGGAAAGACCCTCAAGGAGATGGATTGACATAGTAGCTTCAGTGATGAGCTCAGGTATAGCAAGGATTGTGAGGCTGGCGCAGGACCAGGCAGTGTTTTGTTCTGTTGTATGTAAAGTCACCATGAGTCGAAGCCGACATGACGGCACCTAACAACAACTCTGCAGTTAAATATGCGATGTAGATCCATATTTATTGACATGGAAAAATGTTTATAACATATTTCTGAATAACAAAGGCAGATTATTCCACATTGTGTATTATTTAATAATGTTTCTAAATATGCCTGTGGTCGACACTAGATATCAACAGTGCTTATCTATGAATAATATCCTCATTTTTCATTACTTTTCCCTGTATTTTCAGATTTTATATTTTTGAGCATGCATTACTTTTATATTTTGACAACTCAATAAAGCTATTCCAAGAAAAGAAAAACAAAACTGAAAAATCTTTGGCATTTGATTTCCTGGACAAGTACTTCAATTGTACCATCCCAATGAGCTTTGTAGATGGTTAATTCAGAAGATAACAATGACTGTCTGGTACTTTTAAGTTGGGAAACACGGAGAAGACATGCCTCTAGTGATGGCATCAGATCAGCCAATGTTGCCACTGGAGTTGAACCTTCTGCATACGACAGTCGCCTTATGGGTGATGTTTTACATCCCAAGCCTTTTTTCCCCCTTAGAACTAGTGCCTTTTGGGTGGGGGTGGATATGGATGACGAAGAAGGCTAGAAAATCATGCTCTGATTTGAGGAAGTGAATCTGTTTGTTTCTGGAAAAAAAAAAAAAAAAAAAACTAAGTCTTGTATAGAGGGAAGAAGTTTGCCACAAAGGAAGGGTGCTGAAAAAAGATGGAGGGTCATTGAATTATGGCTGTATCATGCTTTTCCCCAACCTCTTGCATTTATAAATGCTTTGTTATTTAGGTTTTTTTCCCCTCCTTCAACTTACTCTTGTAATGAAAGAGATAAGGAATGAGATCCACTGAAAATATCAAAACTTTGCCTCTCAGACCTCAGTCTTGAAAGTATGCTTTTTCTTAATCCAATTCCGTTTTAAATGTTGTCAGGATGTACCATAATTGGTTGTGGTAAATGACACTGGAACCATATTGCTACTCACTCTGGAAATGATATGAGCTCAGCATGTTGCTGATCAAATGCATTTCTGCATTAAAACTATTACAGGCAGAATGCCTCGATGGGATTCTTTCCTCCTAATAGTTTGCCAGGGTTTGTGCTGAAAGCGTTCTGTCAATCAAGTCTGAAAATCAGCTTAGCACCCTGACTCGGGTTAATAAAATGCAGCTGCCAGGATCTCAGCTCAGAGGCCATGTTCCCTGATTCCGACATTATCAAATCCCACAAAAAATGCCTCATTATAATTGATACTCACTGATAGTACACTTTTTTTTTTTTTTAATGCAAAGAATGCCTCCAGAAAGGGCTTTGCTTTACACAAGCCTTGCTAGAAAAGAGACATCCTATCAAAGGCAGATAGCTAAGACAAAGTAGGACAGTGAAATGTATTTTATAGACTTGGTGCAGATTCTGACTTTCTTGGGTGCCGTGGAGTCAGGATAATGCACCAAGAATTGATATAGAAATAAGGATATGGCCCAGATTATATAGTTTTGAAGTGGGCTCTGAGAGCATTGTCAACAATTAACAGGAATATGAGAATTCCAAATGAAAAGACTTATTTTACTATGGAAAATAAAATGTCACAAATGCGGAAAACCTGTGACAACTGATGTGCAAGTGAGAACAAAAAAAACTTCTTGAATCACTCAGTCATTCCTTGGCTGTATAGTCTCCATGTCACCATCTCTAAATTCTTCTAATTCTTTAGCCATGTAAGACTTCTAAGCCAATTGATTCCAGTTCTCTCCCAATAGAGAATTGGTTTCATGCACAGACAGCCCCACACGAAAATGGCCCACATTGAAACATTAGAGAGGTCAAAGTACTGGAAGGAAATGTAATGGCTTTCCAACTAATTCTACTTTATAGAAAGTTTCTTCTAGTGCCTCTGAGGAAAGGGAAGTTGGAATAAAATAAACAATATATGGGGGGGGCATTATTCCCATCCAGTGAATTCTCAGCATGGTGGAATATCATTAAGGTATACAGGGAAGCAGGAAATGGAGGATGGAACATTATTAATTATTCTTCAGTGTTGTTTATTTGAAGGTCTCCATTCACAGACAACTGAGGTGATTTCATAGGAATGGAAAAGAAAACAGTTTTTCATGGGTAGTAGAGCTACTGTTAGGAAAGTTTTAACGAGGCTCTCTGGGCATAGTCTTCCGACTATGACCAAGACAGCTCTGGGGGTTTGGGGGGAGGGGTGTCACATGATATTAATATGAAAGAACACTTGACTCCAATCTACTTGCTTCAGATTCCTTTCAATCATTAATTGTTTGAATTTCCCTGCTCAAGTGAAAAAGAATAAACATATGCAAATTTGTCATTTGCTTGTTTTCTAAGATTGGACTGTGTTTCTTCCATATTCATTTCTGTGCAGGTTATATATTCTAGCACATGTTCCCCCTGTGCAGGGGAAGAGAGGAACCTCCTGCATTCTTGTTAGATGAATTATGAGTAATACATATTGAGGATTTGTTATGTGCTAGTCCCTGTACTGAGCTCTTTATAAATATTATCTCAACCTAATACCCGTATAATTGGTAATTCTCATACAATTGGTAGTGTTCATATTCCCAATTTACCACAGGGGAAATGGAGTAAGAAGAAACTTCAGTAACTTGCCCAAAGCTGTATAGCTGCTAAATTTAGTTTTACCTGGCTGTATAGGAAGCACTGCTCCTTCATTGCTCTATTCCTTCTGAGCTAAGGATTCTCCACACTTGAGCCTCTCCCAATATAAGTTCTCAGTGTCCTATAGTTGGTAGTTCTGCCACATGACAATTCTTGGAGAGGTGCTCTATCTGGGCTCTGGACCAAGTCCTGGGTCATTCTCAGACTCAGATCCACTCTGTGCCCCTGCTTCACTCAGTCATGAGAAATTGTTGGCACTGAAGAGGAGGTAGATTACTGAGGAGAGTACTAACTTCAAGGTCAGAGAGATCTGGTTTTCAGCTTTGGCTCTCTTACTAAGTAGCTGAGTAACCTAACCAGATAACTTCTTGTTATTGTTAGATGCTGTCAAGTCGTCTCTGACTCACGCCGACCCTACGCACAGCAGAATGTAACACTGCCCGGTCCCGCACCAGCGCCACGATCCTTGCTACACTTGAGCCCATTGCTGCTGCCACTGTGTCAATCCATCCTATTTAGGGCCTTCCTCTCTTTCATTCACCCTTCACCTTACCAAGTATAACATCCTTCTCCAGGGAATGGTCCCTTCTGAAAATATGACCAAAGTAGGTGAGACAAAGTCTGGCCATTCTCATTTCCAAAGAGCATTCTGGCTGCACTTCTTCCAGGACAGATTTGTTAGTTCTATTAGCAGTCCATGATACTTTCACCATTCTATGCCAGCACCACAACTCAAAAGCATCAGCTTCTCTTCGGTCTTCCTTATTCATTGTTCAGCTCTCACATGCATGTTGAAAATATCATGGCATGTGTCAGGCACACCCTAGTCCTCAAGGAGACATCTTTGCTCTTCAGCACTTGAAAGAGGTCCTTTGCAGCCGATTTGCCCAGTGCTATATGTTCGCTATGAGTTGGGTCCAACTCCAGGGCACATAACAATAGCAACAACATATGTTGTCTGATATCCTGACTGCTACTTCCATTGGCATCAATTGTAGAACCAAGCAATGTGAAGTCTGTGACAACTTCAATCTTTTCTCCATTTATCATGATGCTGCTTATAGGTCCAGTTGTGAGGATTATTGCTTTCTTTATATTGAGATATAACCCATACTGCAGACTGTAGTCTTCAATGTTCATCAGTAAGTGCCTCAAGTCATCCTTACTTTCAGCAAGCAAAGTTGTGTCATCAGCATATCACAGGTTCTTAATGATTCTTCTTCCAATCCTGATTCCATGTTCTTCTTGATATAGTCCAGCTTCTTGGATTATCTGTTCAGCATACAGATTGATAAATACGGTGAAAGGATACAACCCTGATGCACTCCCTTCTTGATTTTAAACCATGCAGTGTCCCATTGTTCTGTTTGAATGACAGCCTCCTGGTCAAGGTTCCTCATGAGTACAATCAAGTGTTCTGGAATTCCCATTCTTCTCAATGTTACCGATAATTTTTATGATCTACACAAATGCTTTTTCATAGTCAATAAAACACAAGTAAATATCTTTCTGGTATTCTTTGCTTTGAGCCAAGATCCATCTGACATTAGCAATGATATCCCTCATTCCATGTCCTCTTCTGAATCTAGCTTGCATTTCTGGAAGTTCTCTGTCAATATACTACTGCAACCATTTTTGAATTATCTTCAGCAAGATTTTACTTGCATGAGATAGTAACGATATTGTTCGATAATATCCATATCATGTGGGATCCCCTTTCTTTGGAATGGGTATAAATATGGATCTTTTCCAGTCAGTTGGCCAGGTAGCTGTCTTCCAAATCTCTTGGCATAGCCAAGTGAGTGCCTCCAGCAGGGCATCCGTTTGTTGAAACATCTCAGTGGGTATTCTTTCAGTTCCTGGAGCCCTGTTTTTTGCCACTTGCTTCAGTGCAACTTCAACTTCATCCTTCAATATCATTGGTTCTTGATCATATGCCACCTTCTGAAATGGATGAAGATCAACCAGGTCTTTTTGGTACAGTGACTCTGCGTATTCCTTTCATCTTCTTTTGATGCCAGATAACTTAACTTCTCTGAAATTCAGTTATTCAGCACTGTATTTAACATAAAGAGCTCTGGTGGTTCTGTGGTTAAAGCATTCGGCTGCTAACCAAAATATCAGCAGCTTAAACTCACCGGTTGCTCCATGGGAGAACGATAAGGCAATCTGCTTCTGTAAAGCAGAAAAGCCTTGAAAACCTTCTGGGGCATTTCTACTCTGTTTTACAGGGTCAATATGAGTTGGAACTGACTTGGTGGCAGTGGGTTTGGTTTTGGTTTGTATTTAACATAGAGTTAAAAAGTTGTTAGAGTGTATGACTCCTAGATTGTGCTCAGTCTCAGTGCTTCTAGAAATGTGACTCCTGTGGGGAGTGGGAAGGGAGAATACATGAGTGTGTTTAGGAGAAAGATCTAATAAAGTTGATGAAAAGTGGACAACAGTGATGTCATCTGCCTCTACCAAGCAGATATTACCAATTGGCCACAGGGCCATTTTGCAATGAACCTGGATGCAGTATTAGAATTCTTGTCAAGAGTTCTAAGCAGTTCATTAGAAGTGTCACTCAACCTATTTATCAGCCCAAGCATTGATATATAAAAAGGGAACTGCACACCGAAAGGAGTGGAATGAGAAGGTAAAGGACCTGAAGAAGAAAAAAAAAGTCCTTGAAACTTGAGTGTTGTTTTCTTCTCATTTTTGCAAACGATTTTTATAATAATCCTTTTCACAGTAACAGAAAGTCAGAGTAACATCCTTAGCTGGAAATGAGCACTGGTGACTACTTTATGTACATTATCACCTGTAAGCCTTAAAACATCCTGGTTAGGTTGGATTAGTAGGTCCATGGTATAACTGAGGAAACTGTGGTTCAGAAAAATTGTGTAATTGGCTCAGTATCACACAGTTATTGAGTGGGATTTAGAACCCGGGACCATCTAGCACCAACATCACAACACCTTCCTGGAACCAAGCAAGACTAAGTTCTAGGTCTTTCGCAGCTAACTCAGGCCCAGCTCTTCTCCCCTGCCTTCCCTGGCTTCCTGGCCTGGACCACTGATGTCTCTACCTGCCATGGTGCATAGAGCAATGGGGGCTTGAGATGGGGTTTCTTGCCAAGTATTTCAGGAATACTGATACTGAAAAAAGGTAATTTTAAGTAAATCCACTTACAGTGTGTTTCTGAAATTCTATAATAGTTAAAACAAGAAGAGTAAAAAAAAAAAAGAACTAGCTCCTTATCATGAAAATGAAACTAAAACTTATTAAAATGAGTGTTCCAGGAGGTCTGCATAACAAATTACTCCAAAACTTAGTGATATAAAGCAACCTAGTATTATGCTCACAGATCCTGTGGGTCAAGAATTCAGATAGAGCATAGCACATGGTTCAAGTGGTTCTCCGCTATCACTTTCATTGAATTAAAGAAATCATTTTTTTTTTAATCTACTCAACTTTGTAACTGTAAGACCTCTGATAATAAATATTTGAATAAGGAGTTTTGCCTCTACTCCTACCCATTTTAATTCTTTCTTTTCTGAATGCAATACCTCATCACTATATACTGGGCATCTGTGCTGTTTCTTAAAGTATATTCTTCTCTTTGCTTCTTGCTACCTTTGTATCTCAGTTAGGATAACGGGGCTTCAACAACAGAACTCACTCTAACTTCCTGTTTCTGGTATCTGTCTAGATCCCCATGGCCCTGCTTTGCTTGAACTAGTTACCCTTTGGCGGCCTGGACCGTGCTATAGTCCCAACCCAATAGCTTGCGCGTACTCTCTGAGGAGGGATCCTGACTGTTACAAACGAGGATTATCTTCCCATTTTAAGGTAAGCTGATAAGCAATCTTAATTCTATAAGTAACTTAATTCCCCTTCCCATAAAAAATAACATAGTTACAGGTTCCAGGAATTAGGATGCAGGTATGTTTGGGGGACCATGAATCTACCTAGCACACCTACCCTCAGAATTTTTGATTCAGTAGGTTTGTGGTGGGGCCCAAGTATTTGCATTTCTGACACATTTTCAGATGATGCTGATGCTACTGAACTAGAAGCACACTTGGAGACCCACTGGTTTAGAGAATCGGATCATTCACATCTTTATTTAGTCGACAATCTTTTTGATGCTCTATGTGCCTGACGATATACCAGGTGCTAGAGATGGTGCCTGCTAATAAAAAAAGCCCATAATCCAACAAAGAAGGAAACCGTTCTGATTCAATGTGATATATACTCTAGTAGACCTACATGCAAAGTGCTAAGCATTCCTAGAGAAGACAGCAGTTAATAGGGGCAGGGGTGGGCTTCATAGAGGTGACATTAAAACCGGTATTAAAGAAGCAGGAGAAGTTTTCCAGGCAGATAAGGAAGTGAAGACCATTCTAGGGATTAGGAATAGCATGTGAGAAAGAGCATAATGTATTTGGGGAATAGGAGTAGTTCTATGTATTTGGAGTGGATAGTGTATTGCAGTGGAAGAAGAGTTGAGAACTGAGAACATACTATGTGCCATATTAAGGAATATAGTGGACATGTTTGAGTTCCTGCCAATGCCACATTATCTTCTCCGTCCACTACTCCTGCTGTATATTCTCTGAGAATGTTCCTGTCCACTACTCCATCAGGCTGTCATGTTTTGTCCACATGACCTCACTCCTTCATGGTCACAACCAATTGAACATTTGTCCCATGAGCTAAGCCAATTTGTTTTTCTTTCTCAATAATTTGTTCGAAGAGGTAACAAAGATGGGGTGTCAGCTAGTGGAAAGTTAGATAGACTTGGATTAAAATGACTATGGGGGGCCATGTGCATCGGTGAACATGCGGAGGGAGGTGGAAGGGGAAAATCTTCAGAAGAATGGGACAAAGTCACAGAGAGAAGCAGAATTGAGATACTAAAGGCAGCAAGAGAAGCAACAAACATGGCACTTTGTCCCTCACAATTCCCTTCCTGCCTGACTATACTTCTTGCCTCACAGGAGTCCTTGTTTTCTTATAAGTCTTCTTTTTCTGAAGTGAGTTGGAATACATTTCTGTTTCTTGCAACCAATCATCACTAGTATAAAGAGATTAGATTTAACCTTGACAGAAAAGAACCTGTGGACGTATACAAGGCCTAGAGGAGTAACACAGGTTTGTGTTTCAGAATGATCTCTGCCTGCAATGAAGGAATTGGGTGGGGGAGGGCAGAGCAGATGAAAGACTCTAGCATTAGTTTGGGCAACAGAGGATGAGAACATGGACTAAGACAGCAGCAATGAGGACAGAGAGGAGAGGTTGGATCTGAGAGATACTTGGGAAGTGGAATGGATAGGATTTAACATCGTGGGGAGAAAGGGAAACTAGTCGGTTCCTAGCTTGAGGAACTGAAAAAAAAAAAAATGCAATGCTTTTAATAGAGAAAAGGGAAGATAGAATCACATCTTGGAAAAAAAGACATTAAGCTCAGCTTTAGACAATTTGCATTTGAGGAGCCTGAGACAATATCCAATAGCTATTGAAATTTTATATTTGGAGCTCAAAAGGTGAGTTAGCATAAAGACGCAATTAGGTAGTTAGTATTCACTTGACTGAATTAGATTCCAGAGAGTTTTGCATGAGAAGAAAAAGGTGAAAGAACAGAAACAGAGAGAACACTAACATTGAAGAACCAGAGGAGGGGCCTGAGCCAGCCATGGAATCTGAGAAGGAAAGGTCAGAGAAGTAGAACAAAACCACAGTCCTGAAGTCTATTCCAACCCATAGCAACACCGCAGGACAGAGTAGAACTGCCTCATAGGGTTTCCAAGGCTGTAAATCTTTGCAGAAACAGACTGCCACATCTTTCTCCCATGGAGCAGTGGGTTGGTTCAAACCACCAACATTTTGGTTAACAACTGAATGCTTTAACCACTGTGCCACCAGAGCTCATTTTCAGATGAAGAAGTAGAGGCTAATTCCTCACCCCTGGGCTGGACTTGTGACTTGCTTTGGCTACTAAAGTGAAACAGAGGTGATCTTGAACCAACTTGTATGTTTTTGCTCTTTCTCTGGAAATCTTGCCACCATGAGAACGAGCCTAAGCTAACCCGCTGGGTGATAAGTGTTCAGGGGCCCAATTGCCTCCCTCACCACAATTAAAAATCTGCAACTTCCAGATATGTGAGTAAGGCTATCTTTGACATTCATCCCACCAGCTGACTGCACTAGATCCAACTGAACCTGGCCCAGATCCACAGAATTGTTGAGATGACTGACTTAAAGATGTGTGAGTAATGACAATGTTTCTTGTTTTAAGCCACTATTTCTGGGTGGTTTGTTACATATCAGCAGCTAACTGATTTGGGAAATTATTGGAAGGTTTTCATTATTTTGCTTTGCCACAGAGGAGACTTGAGCTGTCTGACCATTGTGGGGAAGAAGCAGTTTTAAAATTCAAGGAAGGGGAAATAAGTGATGGGAGGAGAGTATGTGACTAGAAGCTCAGGTGGAAGACTATCCTGGGACAAGACATAAAGTCCTCCTAGCCTTTGAGATGTGAGGAAGAGGTAGGGATGGGGGTAGTCAGCCAACAGGATCCAGGACTGAGGCACTGGAGCTTCCGCTCTAAACTGTGAACTAGGTGGTAGCTTCTCTAGCTGTTTCTCTGGACACGCTTACATTTAATGTTCAACCAGAAGTTAATGCCCCAAACCCATGCAGTTCCACGTCTGTCAAAGCTAAAAGGGGCATTTGAGACAGATTTCTTTTTGTTTTCACCGGCGTGTCAGATGCTGCAGTGACAGCAAAGGAATAATCTTCAGTTTGTGTATAATGAGGTCTGAAATTTCCGTCTCCACACATTGATCATGAATCCTATTTCACTAGAGAAACTGACAGCAAAGTTTCAAGTACTTGAACAAAATTTTGGAAAAAAATCAATGCAACCACCCACATCTATGATTGTTCCCCCGTTGTCATTTTTGAGGTTCAGTTATTTAGTCTATATGCACTCATTTCCAATTTTGTTACCATCTGGTGGGTTCCTCAACAGCCAAATCACCCTTTAATTCCAGACGTATATTCTTCTGTCCTGAAAAATATGATTAAGTGGAGAGACAACTGGGTTCTAAGTCTTTGCTCTGCTATTAACTAGCAACTTTATCTAGGATAAGTCACCTAATCTTTGTTTCACTAGCTGAAAAGTTTATGCCTTTAACTAAAGTGTATTGAGTACCAGGCACTGTTCTAAGTGCTTGGGATCATTAAATAAATAAATAAATAAAAATCAAAGATCCCTGCCCTTTGGAAGCTTATATTCTAGAGGGGTCAGATAATGAAAAAGAAATGTAATAAACAGGATAATTATATGATGGAAAGCTAGACCTCCTTGAGGTGATGGAAGGAGATAATAAGACAGTTGCCATGCAGGTATCTGGAGGAAGAATGTTCCTGGCAAAGTTCCTAGCCTATTACAGGAAGAGCAAGGAGGCGAGTGGAGTGGGAGCAGAGTGGGCAAGTGGAGGGCAGCAGGAGATGAGGTTATGAGGCTGCAGAGGATAGATCATGTAGGGCCTTGCACATGCTCGGGGGGATTTGGGCACTTACTCTGTGTGAAATGGGGAGTCTTGGAGGACTCTGGCAATGGAAGGAATTAATATGATTTATATTTTACAAAAATCTTCCTCACTGCTCTCTTAAGAATAAATTGTTAGGAGAAGGAAGGAAGGAAGCAGGGAGATAGGGGCTGTTTTAACAATCCAGGGAGGTATGTTGTTGGGTGCCATTGAGTCAATTCCAACTCATTGAAACTCCATGTGACAGAGTGGAAATGGCCTCATGGGGTTTCCTTGACTGTGGTCTTTACAGAAACAGATAGCCAGGTGTGTCTTCTGTGGAGCTGCTGGGTGGGGTCAAACTGCCAACCTTTCGGTTAGCAGCGAGGTGCTTAACTACTGTGCCACCAGAGCTCCTTAGGCAGGGATGATGTGGCTCAAATGAATGCGTTGGTTGTCAGAGGTGATGAAAAATGGTCAGGTTCAGGGTATATGTGAAAGTGGGGCTGATAGGACGAGAGCTGGCCCAGTGATTGCTCAGGTCCCCAGCTTAAGTTCCATTAGTTGTGACTAACCTTTTCACAAAAAATATCTATTGCTTTTGAATGATTTTTAAAGCTTTTAAAAATATATTTTGTTGTTGAGAATATGCACAGCCGAACATATACCAATTCAACAGTTTCTACGTGTACCGTTTAGTGCCTTGGAAACCCAAGGAGGGGTGGCTATGATTCGGGTCCGACTTGACAGCACATAACAACATGCTAACCAGAAGACTGGAGGTTCAAACCCACCAGCCACTCCTCTGAAGGAAAATTGGGGAGCTCTGGTAGCATAGTGCCTAAGGCACTTGACTACTAACCAGAAGGCTGGAGGTTCAAACGCACCAGCCACTCCTCAGAACGGAAGATGAGGCAATCTACTTCCATAGTGATACTGCCTCGGAAACCCAAGGAGGGATCGCTGTGAGTTGGGTCCGACTTGATGGCACATAACAACAACAACAACTACTTCCGTAGTGATACCACCTCAGAAACCCATTGTATTGATAGAAGTCACTATGAGTTGGATCTGACTCCGTGGCAGTGAGATAAGCAGTCTCAACAGCTACTTTTTGTTGTTGTTATTGTTGTTGTAAATATATCGAACACACAACTTTTGCCAATTCAACGGTGTTACAGGTGTACAACTTATTGACAACATTTACAATAATTGACTGTGCTGCCCTATCCTAAATTAGTGTGATATTTCCATACCATTAACTCTTCTTTTCCCTCTTCCCCCCCAATCCTTGATAACCACTAATAAACTTTGTTCTCTATACATTTGCCTTTTCTTGTCTTTTTATATAAATGAAGTCATATAATATTTGTCCTTTTTGATTCACTTATTGCACTAAGCATGATGTCTTCCAACTCCATCCATATTGCAGCATGTATCAAGACAATTTCTCCTGCTAGATGAGTAGTATTCCTTTCTATGTATGTACCACTTTTGTTTATCCATTCATCTCTTGATGAGTATTTAAGTTGTTGTCACCTTTTGGCTATTGTGAATAGTACTGCACTGAATATTGGTATACTAAGTCTCTGTCTGAATTATCTTTTAAAATGTTAGGAAAGCTACTTGGACTCTGAAGAACAGAAGAATCTAAGCACATTCTCTGGGTATGGGTGAGACTTCCCTGCCCTTGGTCACACCATGGCCAGGAGTTACCATGTGGATATTTGGAGGAAGAATATTCCTAAAAAATTCCTAAGAATATTTCCTCAGTCTTTCCTTCTGCTATATGCCATTTCTGCTTGTTGAAGGTTTATAATGGTTATGACCTTTAGGCAAGTCTTCCTTCCATATATCTTTTTTTGAACAACAAATGACCAACAGTTCCCTCTCAAGCTGTTGTTGTGTTGTTATTTGCCATCGAGTCGGACCCGACTCATAGTGACCCCTCCTTGGGTTTCTGAGGCGGTATCACTACAGAAGTAGATTGCCCAACCTTCCTTCTGAGGAGTGGCTGGTGGGTTTGAACCGCCAGCCTTCTGGTTAGCAGTCAAGTACCTTAGGCACTAGTCCATGGGAACTAAGTGAAAGAGTCTATTGCCTTGTATTAATTTTCAGGGACCTGGTGTGCTATTTTCCTGCTGTCCAAAACGTTAGGGCTGTGTTATACCTAAATATCAGGTGTATTATACCAAATATCAGATGTATTTGGCATAATATTTCCTATGCCCCTTTGGACTCTGCTTAGGAAAATTGAAGCATGCACATATATGAAAAGATATGGCTCTTGAGAAGGTTACCATTGCTGAATGTCTCTTAGGTGCCGGGTGCTTTACATTCTTTTTTCCCTTAATCCTCATAACATTGCTGCCTCCCTCTAAGGTTAGCATTTCCTCCATTTTATAGGTAAGGAAATAGAAGCTCAAAGAGTTTAGGAAACTTAACTAAAGTCACTTAGCTAGTAAATTTCAAAGCCAGGATTTGATCCCCGAATGCACATTGCACATACTTTCCACTGCACCATACTGCTTCCTTTGTTCCTTCCAAAAAAAAAAAAAAAAAAAAAACCCCAAACTCACTACCGTCAAGTAAGATCCAACTCATAGCGACCCCTCCTTGGGTTTCTGAGGAGGTATCACTATGGAAGTAGATTGCCCAGTCTTCCTTCTGAGGAGTGGCTGGTGGGTTTGAACCACCAGCCTTCTGGTTAGCAGTCAAATGCTTTAGGCACTATGCTATCAGAGCTCCCCTTTCTTCCTTCTTGTTGTTATGTGCCGTTGAGTCGGACCCAACTCATAGCGACCCCTCCTTGGGTTTCCAAGGTGGTATCACTATGGAAGTAGATTGCCCAACTTTCCTTCTGAGGAGTGGCTGGTAGGTTTGAACCTCCAGCCTGGTTAGCAGTCAAATGCCTTAGGCACTACGCTACCAGAGCTCCCCCTTTCTTCCTTGTTGTTGTTGTTGTTATGTGCCATAGAGTCGTGTACTCTTTAATTTAGCTGGGAAACCAGATGTACATATACAAGACAATTAGGGAATCATTTGAAGGCATATAGCATGGTGGTTATGAGCTTTGGCTCTGCACTCAGACAGCCTGGAGTCAAATTCCAACTCTGCCACGTCATAGCTGTGTGATCATGGGTAAGTTAATTAACTTTTCTGTGCCTCAGTTTCCTCATTTGTAAAATATGGGGAGAATTACATAAAATAACACATGTAATGTACTTAGCGCAGTATCACCTACATAATTCCTAATATATGTTAACAATTATTCTCATGCGTTGTTGATGGATTTTTAAAAAGCATGTATACTTGTATAAGTAAAGATATCTCCAGAAGACTTGAAAGGAGGCACAAGGAACTAGTCTCAGAGTGTCTCTGAGATGGGAATAGGGGAATTGCATCAAGAGGAAGACTTGCTTTTCACTTCATTTGTACATCCTGTGTACATTTGTTGTTGGGCTATATGCTATTACTTATTCAAAAAAAAACAATCAGATAATATTAAAGGAGTGGTATTGTATTGATAAATCCACCAGCCACTTCTCAGAAGGAAGGTTGGTCAATCGACTTCCATGGTGATACTGCCTCGGAAGCCCAAGGAGGGGTCACTATGAGTCAGGTCTGACTCAACGGCACATAACAACAACAACAACAACAACATTGTATTGATAATGATTGCACCACATGAAGAACATAGTTGATGTTGCTGAATTACATATGTAGGAACTGTTGAATGTTATGTTGTGTATACTTGTATACTTTCACCACAATAATAATAAAATGTTATTATCGTTATCACTATCAGGAATTTGGAGTAAGGAATCCATCAGTGGGGTTGGAAAAGGTGTCTTGGTGAATTGAATAGGACATTAAAGGAAGTATAGACTTTTAATGACAAAATTAAGAACTTGGCGGCATGTTAGGTGAAAGACTTTTGCAGAGCAGAGCAGAAAGACAGGAATGAACAGCCAGTGGATGCAGCCCATTCAGTGATAACTATGTGGTGTTTTGGATAGGTAATCCAGCTGATACATTGGAATGAGGGTGCTCTTCAAATGCTATACTGTAAAACAGCACCAACAGTTAAGCTCTCAGCTACTAACCAAAAAGTTGGTGGTTCAAATTCATCTAGAGATACCTCAGAAGATAGGCCTGAGTGATCTTCTTCCAATAGATTGGAAACCTTGTGGAGCACAGAGTCCTATTCTGACATACATGGGTCTCCATGAGTCAGAATTAACTCAACAGCACCTGGTTGGGTTTTTTTTTTTTTTTTTTTTTTAAGTGATAAATTAGCAGAAATGTTCCACCTCAAAGAAAAATATTGAGAAAGAAAAGTTTTGAAAAGAAAAATGCTACTGGTTGAGACCAATTCCATGAACCCTGCTGTCAGAATTATTCCAGTTCATCCATCCAAATTGAGCTAGAGGAACCTTTGACATCCCCCTCTCTCTGTCTGCAGGTCGGCTCTGTCCAATCCTGAGGTCATCACTCCTCAAGAAGGGATAATCCCAGGACAGCAGGATCTGCTTTTATTACTTGGATTTAGGAAGAAGAAACCCACCAGGCAACTAAATAGTGACAATGACCCATCATTAAACATACTGGGAGAAGAACATGATGAGGAATTTGTGAAAGAAGGATCCAGGAGCACTCACTGACACCATCTACAGAGATGCTGACCACTGTGAGCTCTGCCCATTGAACCACAACTAAAAAGCTCCCTCTCCCTAGAGATGCTTGGACATGCGCTCAGAATTTGTTTAGACAACAGTCTACACTTGGACTTAGAACAAAAAGAATATGAAGAGAAGTTAGATCTAGGTTTTGTTATTGTCACTTTTTTTTTTTTTTTTTTTTGTAGTATGATTTGGCCACATTTTTAAGTCTTTCTGAGCTTCAACTTTCTTGTCTGCAAAATGGGGCTAATGCTTACCATAGGCCTTTTAAGAGGAGCAAATACGATAGTGTTTGAAAAGCACAAAGTAGGTACTTCTTTTTATGGAAAAAAGATCAAACTATGAGGCCAATAAAGGAACCAATAAAACAAGAACTGTCTCAAAATTATCTTTGGTCCTAAGCACACTCAACATCAGAATGTATGCTTGTTTTGTTAGCCCAATTACCAGGGAAAAGAGAGAAAGAAATGGAGATAGGCAGGAAGCCAGATTCTGGCTCTTACACAAGAACATTCACTCTTAATAATTTACAGACAATGTTGCTTTCTTTTCTCAAACACTGGGGCCACAAGGCATTATGCCAAAGGAGTCAGTAGACTGGCAGATATTTTAAACTGATCCTGAGACCAAACGACAGGCCATTTGCACCATATGCCACTGACACGTTAATCTAGGCAAGGATGCTAGTCATCTGGGGACATCCATGCTGAAATGCCATTTAGGCAGGGCATGCCAACCTCAGTGGCAGAAGTTCATCAAAGCAAACAGTGAGGGCAGCCAAGAAGATCTAAGCGGAAAGGAGGAGTGAGTGAAAGGGAGATGTAGTGTCTCAGGCTTGAAAGATTTTCTGAGTTGCAGACACTTCATTATGCTTCTAGGAGAGCTACAGATTCAGCAAAATATATCAAAACTGGGAATTACCAGGCTGGACAAAGGTTACTTTTACACCCCATACTCCATGTGGCCACCCACACCCTGACCCTTCTATCTATTGGCAAATACTGAGCGATGCTCCAATCTACCAAAATGACCTCCTTTATCACTGCAGTTCCATTGTAAAAAACCCGAGCATGTGGCTGCCGAGTGACTTAGTGGATGGTGGATGCCCCTGTATCAGACTTTCCAGTATGCAATTTGGTGGGCGTGCTCTGGGTCTTTGGTTTCCCTCTCCCCTTTGCCCAGCCCTGTTTCTTGGTTACCATGAGCAGTAATGAGCTTCTCCACCCCGGCATGAGGACAGGCTCACAGCCATCACATGAAAAAGACAGAGCTTGTATGTGGCAAATACTCATGGGCAGATCACACATCTTTTTTTTTTTTTTTCTTTCTTTCTTCTGTGATGTAACTACACTAATGATTTAAAAAAAAAAAAAAAGTAGGAATAAGGCAATACTATGGCTTTCTGGGGGGAAAAAAGTCACCCAGCAGGATAACTGCAGCAGACATCATAAAAGGAACTCAGAATGAAATGCCCACCCACCTTTTCATTGGGCCAAATGATTTTCCAAGAGCAAAAAGATAATTCTAACTTAGGAAATCTTAAGGAACAAATAGTGCTTTCTTTCAGGCAAATAAGGCTTTAAAAAAAACCCAAAATAGCTATTCCTGTTAACGTTAGGTGTTTTTCATTGCGAGAAGTCGAATGATCAGAAAAACAAGATTAGGCCACCCAAGAATGTGAGTGTTTCCCAAAGTTCACTAAGGTGATAGTTCAGAGTTGTTGTAGTATGGGCTCTGGAATTAGCCCTTAGTTCAAGTCTAGTGCTCTGTCTTTTGTCTCACTAGTGACCACTGACAATTTACTCAACCTCCCCATCTCTCTTTCTTCATCTATAAGTTGTACAGAGTAGGGTTGTTAAGAGAATTAAGTGAGAAGACGTGTGCCTTTCCATTATGTGGTGAGGGTATCTATGTTGAAATGATAGCTCTGGTTATGTTTTACAATGAAGAGACATTATCTCTATGATTTTCACCAAAGACTAAATGAGTCTTGTAATCAATTGGCATTTTATGAGCACTGGGCTTTGTTATGCATTATGAAACACTGGTAAGAAGTAGAAGAGTATATGTGCACTTGTGTTCATTGCAGCACTATTCACAGTAGCAAAAAGATGGAAACAATCTAAGTATCCATGAACAGATGAATGGATAAAGAAAATGTGGTACATACATACATACAACAGAATACAATGCAGCCATAAATAATAATGATGAGTTCTCAAAATATAACATGGATGAATCTGGAGGTCATTATGCTGAGTGAAATCACAAAAAGACAAATACTGTATGATCTCACTTTTATAAAAAGATTAGACTAGGTACACACAGAAACTAACATTCATTGGTGGTTACCAGGGATGGGAGGGGAAGGGAGGGGGGACCACACTCTAGATAGTAGATGTTTGTTATTTTTGGTGATGGGAAAGGTAACACTGAATGTGAGTGGTGTGTGCACGGCTTGACCAAGATAAATGATGTCATTCAGAAGTACACAAAAATAAAGGATGTTTTTGGTAAATGCTCTAACATATACAATTTTGAAACAACAGCAACAAAAACCAAAATATATGTGTGTGGTATATAGCATACATGTGTGAAAGTAGATGTATGGATGTATATACATGTGTATGTATAGGTCTATCTAAAGGCATATGTACATATGTATGTGTGTGTGTGTGCTGCATATATCTTCACACATACAACAGAGCACACAAGGGGCACAGTTATGGATACTTCTTAAACATAACCAAACTCCTTGTAGGATTGGTTTATTGGGTTTGGAAACTTAGATTCATAGTGTCCTGGTGCAAATCAGTCAATTGGCATAGTATAGTTCATAATGTGGGAGCTCTGGTAGCGTAGTGCCTAAGGCACTTGACTGCTAACCAGAAGGCTGGCAGTTCAAACCCACCAGCCACTCTTCGGAAGGAAGATGGGGCAATCTACTTCCGTAGTGATACTGCCTCAAAAACCCAAGGAGGGGACGGCATATAACAACAGTTCATAATGTTTATGTTCTAATCCTAATTTGGTGAGTACCGTCTGTGGTAAAAGCTTGTGAGCAGTCGTCTAAGATACAACTATGGTCTCTACTCATGTGGAGCACAAGAGAAAGAAGGGAACAAAAGATTCCAAGAAGAAACTAGTCTCCAGGACTAATAGCTTACTGGAACCACAGCCTCATCTACCCCCAAGAACAGAAGGACTAGATTGTGCCTGGCTACAACTACCAACTGTTCTGATCAGGGATATAATAGATAGACCCTGATAGAACAGGAGAAAAATGTAGAAAACTTAAATTCTTAAAAAGTCCAGACTTACTGGTCTGTTTGAGAATAGAGAAACCTCTGACACTATCACTCTGAGATAACCTTTAAACTTTAGATTGAAATTATTCCCAGAAATCACCTTTCAGCTAAATAACAGACTGGCTCATAAAATAAAGAATATCACTCATGAGTACCGTACTCCTTTAAAAAATCATCCAAATGAGACCAAATGATCAACATTTACTCTAAAACAAAGATGAGAAGGTGAGGGGGGCAGAGAAACTAGATTAATGGTAAAGGAACTACCAGAACAGAAATAATGAGGATGTTCACACCCTGTGAAAAATGTAACCAATGTCTCTGAACAATTTGTGTAGAAACAGTTAAATGGAAACCTAAGTTGCTATGTAAACTTTCACTGAAAAGTAGAAAAAGTTGTTTTTTGCTTAGTAATAGTGTAAAGTCAGCTCTGAAGAAGGGTAACACCATTTTTATCCAAGACACAATGTCTGGGAACCTCACACTTTTGTTGTGAGCACTCATGAAAGCCAACTTAAATGAGATCCAAATGGTTTTTTGTAATAATAACTGGTTTCCCTGTATCCATCCTTGATGCCTTTCAATCTATTCAAAGAGAACCAGAGAGCGTTATACAAAACAAGTCATATTATGTTTCTCCTCTTCTCAAAATCAGTCAGTTGCTTCCTATCTCAGAGAATAAGATCCAGAGCCCTTACTCTACTTCTGAAGCTTCGTGTGGTCTGGGTTACAGTTACCTTCCTGTTCACATCTCCTACTGATTTCTTCTTCGATCACTCCATTCCAGCCACATTAGCCAATTCAAACACACCACATGTGGCCCTGCATTGGGACCTCTGCACTTGATACTTGCTCTCCCTGGAATGTTCTTACCCCTTGTTCTGGTTGCCTAGTGCCACTCTGACAAGAATATACCAAAAATGGGATGGCCTTACCAAACAGGAGTTTATTTGGAGGCTTTAAGTTCAAGTTCAAAGTGCCAGGCTCTAGGGGCTGGGTGAAAGCTCCTTGACCTTGGGCTTTAGCTCTGCCTCTTGCTTCTGGACCACTGAAGCCAGAGGCATCTCTTCACTCAGGCAGTTCCTGGCTGCTGAGGCTAACAAGCCCAAGGTCAACAAATAAAACGGCACAGTCCCGATGTTACCAAACCACATGGCAGGCCACTGCCTCAAGTCCATTGTAAGTCCCAAGGTTGACAGAGCATGGCAGGCTGCTGAACAATGACATGGCTACATGCAGGGTCCAAGCATGCCATAAGCTAGAGACCATTCCCAAAACTGTTTCTTATATACGGGAAGCAGACCACATACTCAAAGGCTGCTATTATTATTATTATTATTACTCAGCTGCTCACAGTAGATTCTACCATGGAGTTGATTACCAGTTTCATCACAGGGAATACTACATCCAGCTGCCCAGCCACTCAACCAGGCCCAGCCAAGTTGACACACAAACTTAACTTAACCATCATGCCCCTCTATATCTAGATCACTTGTTCTTTTACTTCATTTAGACTTCTGTTTAAATGTCATATAATCAGAGGATGTTTCCCCTGACCATTCTCTTCAAATAGTCACCTAATCCAACTCTATCCCCTTACTCTGCTTTATTTTTCTTCACAGAGACTTCAAGCTTTAATAAAGGAAGGCTAATGTAATGAGCTCCAGTCCCCACCACTACAATTGGTCTGAGGGCCATATTGATATTTATTATCTTAATCTTCCACCACTCATTCTAGATTTCCCTCACCTTTGGCCAGCACTTCAGTTGGCCTAAGTTGCTTTCCAGATGGAGTAACTCAAACTTTTGTCCCCAAAGGATCTGAGTAGCTTCAGCTCGTATAAGGTGAGATTGCTGTGCTATACATTTACAGTTATTACTGAGCATGGAGTTATCATTAAGCGATGCCTCATTGAATATCTGGGTCCTAGATGTACTCTTTGCTACTGAACTAACTCCACTTTATAGTACCAGCCTCAGTTCCTCATAGTAGTCAGGGCAAATAAAAATCATAAGTAGGTCACAGGGAAGGATGGATAATTCTTTTTTTAAAATATGTATTTTGTTTATTTTTTATGGCAATATACAAAACCAAACATCATCTACCCATTGATTCTTGGACCCATACACTCTAGCTTTTAGAGACTCAGCACTGTTGGCTTAGTACATATACTGCAGATTACAGAATGCAAACCAAACCCATATAGTGTTATACACAAGCTAACATCTTAACTGTCCCTTTAATGGGCCATTCCATTATTTTACTGGGATGGCTGCCTCTCAGTGATGAAGTACATGGTAAAACCAATTGATCTCATGGCCATTGTCACACTTTCCTTACCATAAATTGGGTCCCTTCAGTGAGACAATGTTGTGTGGGATCCCATATCCGTAAAGAAGGTATCCTGTAAGTCCTGAGCCAGACTGGCAACAGCACTGAAGTCAAAACAGGTGAAGATGTATCTAATGTAGATGTCAATTCCATTAAGTATGAATTGCTACCCCATCCAGGATGGAAGGAATCTGATATAATGAGCTTGCCACCAAGTGGCTGACTAGTCTCTTTGGGGATGCTGCCTTGACTGCACTGCTGGCAGTATGGATATTCAGCAGTGACAGAAGATTTATTAGGCTTGGTGAGAGGGGGTTGATGTTGTGACCACCCATAGTCCCTGTCACCATGCCCATGCCATTCATGAGCCCATTGCACAAGTGGTTAAATAGTTCTATTTAATTTAATTTGGGATAACCAATCCAGATGGTTGTGGAGAGAGGCTCACTGACTTCCACAGGATAAGTCACCTGCCTACTTGGTTGTTGACATTCTATTAATTCACTGTAATGGGTGCTCAGGGGCATTGACATGAGACTCAAAAATCTTCACCCTATATGCCTACCCTCATAAGACTTTATGCC
>NW_006921620.1:510187-548484 GCF_000298275.1 Orycteropus afer afer | reverse complement strand
TTTTTTTTTTTTTTTTTTTTTTTTCAGGGGTGGGTTGTATAATATAGCTCAATAATGGATATTATTGAACTGGGCACCATGGTGGGCCATTTAGAATGTGCCTCGGAATTGTCTTCCCAAGGGGAAGAAGAGAGTAGCTCCCACCAACGTCCATCCTATTTAGTCAAGGTTACCCCAAAAGATATTAATTTCCTTGAACTTCTAAGTCTGCATATATGTAAGTGCCACACAGGTTATTGCAGACATCCCATTCAGATTATCACAGAAGCTAAGGCTAGAGAGCAAAGTAGATTCTTGGTACAGCTGAGAAAAAGTCCTTGTTTGATTATACCTAGGCACAGCTGGTTGCCACAGCAAAAAAACGAAACAAAACATGAACTACAAAGATAAAAAGTAAAGCCCAAGAGGGATCTGATATACCTTCAAAGCCTCAGAAAGCAGCCATGTTTGAAAGAACATGTTAAATTACGTGTTACAGATAATTAGATAATGTTGTTGTTGTTGTTATGTGCTGTTGAGTCAGACTCGACTCATAGTGACTCCTCCTTGGGTTTCCGAGGCAGTATCACTACAGAAGTAGATTGCCCAACCTTCCTTCCGAGAAGTGGCTGGTGGGTTTGAACTGCCAGCCTTTTGGTTAGCAGTCAAGTGCCTCAGGCACTATGCTATCAGAGCTCCTAATTAGATAATAGGACATTTAAAAATATGTGCTAATTATGGTGCTGCCAACTAACACAAAAAACTGCTACAGGAAGAGATGAGTGTGAGCTGGAGTTGACAGTAAGGGAGCTGGACCTTGGGGTATGGCTGATGGGGAAGCTGAGGATTCTAGGTAACGAGTCCCTCTGTGCTGGAAGCTGAAGTGAGAATGCTCTGGAAAGGGTTGGAGTCAAAGACAGGAAAAAGATCACCCAGACTACCGAAGTACAAGGATTCTTTTGGTTTAAATAAATTTTCTGGACTGCTGCCTTCCACAAAATAGACCATAATCTGCCATCTCTGTTGTGATGCAATATAGTTAAATAACGACTCTTTGGAGTGAGATTCATCTGCTTTTGAATCTTGGCTCTACTGCTTGGTCAAGTTGCCTTAACCTCTTCAATCTTTAGTTTCCTTATATGTCAAATAAGGGTAATAACAGTACCTACTTCATAGATTTATAATGAGGATTAAAATAATTAATCTATGTAAAGCATTTAAAACAGTGCATGGCACATAATAAGTCCTGGTAAATATTAGCTATTATGATTATTAGAGAAAGTTCAAATAATGGCTTTTCAAAGCCAAAGTAAACCTAAGTAGAACAAAATAATAAGAATTGGAAACACTGGGCAGTTAGGAAAAAACAGATTAGCCATATTTCCATGTAACACAAAGTAAGTGGCTCTAAAGAAAATTCTGCAAAAAGCATTCAATCATGTCTTGTGCAAAAACTACTCTGTGATGTCTGAGGTATCTTGGAGATACTCAGCAGAAATTCCTTTTAGCCTTAACCCACCCACTGCCATCAGTCAATTCTGACTCACAGCAACCCTATAGGACAGAGTAGACTGTTTCACAGGGTTTCTAAGGCTATACATCTTTATGGGAGCAGACTGCCTCATCTTTTTCCCACAGAGTAGTGGATGGCTTTGAACCACTGACCTTTTGGCTAGCAGCCAAATGTTTTAACCACTGTACCACCAGAACTCCTTCTTTTAGCTTGAGAGCAAAGAAAACTAATGAAACAATAATGGCATTATCATATTGACATTATCAGAAAGAACAATGGCAAAAAACCTGTTGGTAGGCTCATCTCCTTTTGGAGTCTATAGCACATATGGCTAGCTTGGGCCTTTTCTCATTTCTCCAGTGTATGGCTGGATTAGCCTGGCAAATGCAATCTGCTTCCACATCAGAAAGAGTATTTCCGTGCAGAAAGGGCTACAGCTGTCACCGATGACCTCCATGCATCCTGGGAACAGTATGGTGTGCTGCAGACAAGTTTTGGGGGTAAATACTCTGTCTACCTGAGCTGCCTAACAGACTTACTTTATACCACCCATGCTTTGTATGAACAGAACAATTGTGTTGGAGGTTCCAGGCAGCGCATGGGGTTGAAAGAATATCTAAGCGTTTGGACATTAGTGTGACAAGTTATCCCAAATATGATGAAGAGTTTCCTTTTTGGTCTTCTGCCTTCAAGGTGCACTCACTCCAATGCTGAAGTTCTTTGTGAATTTGCCTTGACAATTAGCATGAAGGCATAAATGACCTTTGGCAATCATTAGCTTCTTAATCATCCTCTGCCTTCCCTTTATTCTCCAGCAGATCCTGACCCACTTCATTTTTGTGTTATAAAAACCTCCCATTATTTTCTAAGTTCAAAGGACTTTCTTCAAATTTTTCTTTTATTATGAAAGTAATACTTGCTTATCATTATTTTTAAAGAATCAGAGAGTTTAGAATGGTACAAAGTGGAAAGGAAATGTTTCCCTTCTCACTTTACCAAGAACCTCACCTCTTCATCCCATTGCCTAGAAGCTCACCACGGACAACAGCAAATTGTGTATGCTTCTAGATATGCTCCTTTTTTCAAAGAAGATTGTACCCCACCCCCAGGCACACAGTCTCTCTTTCTCTCTCTCTCTCTCTCTCTCTCTCTCTCACACACACACACACACACTCACATACACATATGCTCTTTTTCTTTTACTAAACAGTATTGAGAATAACTTTTCATGTGTCCATATAGATTTACCTCGTTGTTTTTAAAGAGTGTGT
Source organism: Orycteropus afer afer (assembly GCF_000298275.1). NCBI lineage: Eukaryota > Metazoa > Chordata > Mammalia > Tubulidentata > Orycteropodidae > Orycteropus > Orycteropus afer. The sequence goes on along the minus strand of NW_006921620.1, from coordinate 545,721 downwards.
AGCTTTTTATTGTGTGGTTTTACAAAAAATAAAACAAATCTTTAAAAATCTCTTTTTAATGGATATTTGAGATGATTCCTTACTTCCCTCTATTACAACAATGCTCATGTGAACACCTTTCCACATATATCTTTGAGTTTGGGTCTCATGAAGAAACAGTATGGGCTTTGAAATAAAGCAGCCCTGCTTTTGAATCTTGGCTCTGCCGAGAGCTGTGTGACCTCTTTTAAGTTGTTAGGCTCCTTGTAGCCTCGGTTTTCTTGTGTATAAAACAGAAAATAAAAATATCTTCTGGGTAGGTTCGCTGTGATAATTCAGTAAAATAATGTGGGTGAATAACCTAGTACAGTGTCTGCCAGGCAATAACCAGTTACAGGAGCAATTTCTTTGACTGTGACTCTGTAACATGCCATTCTTGTTTACACCTGCTTTCCATGGCTTTGTCTTCTCTTTTAGGAATATGAGAAGGCTCTTATTTTCATGGTGAAAATTCCCACAGAGGAGCAACAAGAGACACAAATGCTGGGGTTTGAGAATCATTTTCCTTTTCTTATTTTGTCTGCATTTCCATACATGGAGTCAAAGAGGTGAGAACTCAGCTCTAGAATGGAGAAGTTAATTACCACATTCCTACTGGATCATTTTGTGCAGATCCACCAAGCCTGAAAAGTGACAGAGAATTGAGTCATGAAGTGACGCTTGTGGGCTGTAGGGTGACTGAATTTTCTCCTTCAGGAAGAGATTCCTGAGGAATTTCTCATAGAAGGTTATGCATAACCTCTACTATCCCTACTGTCTTGTCCCTCCATTCCATCCTATACTTATGGTCACAAAAAAAAAAAATAGAGAGAGAGAGAGAGAGAGAGAGAGAGAGAGAAGTAACTGATAGCTCCTATTCATTATGAACCTATGTAAACTCAACTAGTGGCAATTCAATTACTGGGTGATGTTCAGAACTGCATTGTAGTATGTACATTCATGTATTAAATTCATAGCTTATTCTGTTTTCTAAGAGCTCCTGGCCAGAACCATTGAACACTAGTGGTTTCTAGCTTAGCTGTTTCTCCTCCCAACAGTTCACCCTCACTTTGATTATTTGATTCATTATTAAGATCTGGAAGAGCTAAAGAGAAGACCACAACCACCAAATCCATTGGCTTTAGAGCAAAGGATTGTGCCCAGTGATGAGGCAAGTAAAGCAGATGTGCTCAAAGGCACTTCCTTCTCCATGTGGGCCTCATTCTTTAGGGACTAGTTGCTGAAGAGTAATTCTGTCTCACAAAGCTCAGATGACTTCATGTTATGGGGAATGAGATGGGGTGCTCTCTGCAGCAAGGCCACCTTGAACCTGCATCAGTTAAAAAGATCTGTGTGAGCTTTGATGGCAAACAGATTTTGGTTGTAGCATGAAAAGCCAATATCACATCATTTGAATTTATTTTCCACTTCAGTTTGCCCATCTGCTCCAAGAAATCTGATTTAAATACATGTTATCAGAAGCTTTCCACAGGCACCACGTTACCTAGCAACTCCAAGTTTCCTTTAGTGAGTTGTTTCCAACATAAAGACTGTTCACAACTTGAGGAAGATGTGTTTTTAGCCTTCAAAGTTTACGAACCAAGAATTAAATATTGAAACTGCCATTCTCACTCTGCATGAACGTAGAACCTATTTAAATTACATAGAGTCTTGAGGGCTGTCTTTCTAAGGAGAAATTTTTAATTAACCTACATGACCATAAACTTGAATGAAATAGTTCTATTTAATTTGGGATAACCAATCCAGATGCAGCATTGCTCAGCTCTAATTTAGAATCTTTAACAAAATTTAAATTGGTGCATTGTGTTCTGTATCTGCTTTGGTAAGTCAAAAAGATTTGGTTTTCCTGGGCTTTTGCAAATATATTAAGGCATTTGATTGCTAACCAGAAGGCTGGCGGTTCAAACCCACCAGCCACTCCTCGTAAGGAAGGTTGGGCAATCTACTTCTGTAGTGATACTGCCTTGGAAACCCAAGGAGGGGTCGCTGTGAGTTGGATCTGACTTGACAGCAGCAAGTTTGGTTTTTTCGTTTTGGCTCCATGATAAGAGCACAATCCCAGATGCCTGGGTCAAGACAGTGGATTGAGCACATGCAGCAACTTCACCAAATCGAAACACATAAAAATGATAAATAAAATATTTTTATATATCTCTACATACATATAGGAGCCCTAGTAAGATAGTGCCTAAGGCATTTGACTGCTAACCAGAAGGCTGGCGGTTCAAACCCACCAGCCACTCTTCGGAAGGAAGGTTGAGCAATCTACTTCTGTAGTGATACCATCTCGGAAACCCAAGGAGGGGTCGCTATAAGTCGAAATCCGCTTGATGGCAGTGAGTTTGGTTTTTGGTATCTATCTATACTTATCATATTGGAAACGAAAACTGAGACTATTTTAAAAATCAGTAGATACACAAGAACATATTCCATGAGCTGTCAGAGAGATGACATATTATATGTCATATAGCCTCTACAAAATTCCACTGTAAATGCATGAGATAATGGGAGGGGAAGAGGAAAAAGAACTTGATTTTATTGTGAAAATGGTTTCGATTTCACAGATCTCCTAAAATTGTCTGGAGGACTCCCATGGGTCCCAGATGCTGCTCTGAGAACCAGTTTTAAGGGATCGATCACATGATACACTCTTCAATGCTAACTCCTACTCACTCTTCTAGTTCCATCTCCATCTGATTAAGCTTCAGATGTCTCCTGAATGGAAGGCAAGAATTCTACCACCGAACCACTGCTCCCCTCTCAATAAAGAGTTATCAGGTCCAAAATATTAGTAATGCCAAGGTTGAGGAACCATGAGTTACACAATGCAGTTTTAGTAATAGATGTTATTGTCTTCATTATCTAGTGCTGCTATAACTGAAATATCACAAGTAGGTGGTTTTAACAAGCAAAACTTTATTTTCTCACAGTTTAGGAGGCTGGAAGTCCCAATTCAGGGTTGCTGGTTCTAGGGGAAGGCTTTCTCTGTCAGCTCTGATGGAAGATCCTTGTCTCTTTGAGTTTCTGCTCCTGGGCGACAATTTTCATGCGGCTTGGCCTTTCTCTTCCCCCATCTCTGATCTGCTCAGTTGTTTAATATCTTTTATATCTCAAAAGAGATTGACTCAAGATATACCCTACACTAATCCTGCCTCGTTAACATAACAAAGACAGTCATTCCCAAATGGGATTATAATCACAGGCATAGAGGTTAGGATTTACAACACATATTTCTGGGAGACATAATTCAATCCATGGCATTGATAGTTTATATAACTCTCCTACATAACTTAACAGGGTGTTGTTTTTGTTGTTGTTATGTGCCGTCGAGTCGGACTGACTCATAGCGACCCCTCCTTGGGTTTCCGAGGCAGTATCACTATGGAAGTAGATTGCCCCATCTTCCTTCCGAGGAGTGGCTGATGGGTTTGAACTGCCAGCCTTCTGGTTAGCAGTCAAGTGCCTTAGCCACTATGCTACCAGAGCTCCCACTTAACAGGGTATTCTTCATATAAACAGTGACTTCATGTCCATTTCATAATCATTTGCAACCCCAGATCACTGCCCAGTTGAACCACCCTCTCATACACAGCAAATTAAAGTTCAGACTCCCTGACACAATATTCAAAGCCCTATCAACTTTCTTCCTGCTCTTACTTGCTTCATTTTCCTTCCCCTCCTATCATATGCCTTATGCTATGCTACATTAAGGGAGCTCTCGAGTAGCATAGTGCCTAAGGCACTTGACTGCTAACCAGAGGGCTGGCGGTTCAGACCCACCAGCCACTCCTTGGAAGGAAGGTTGGGCAATCTACTTCCGTAGTGATACTGCCTTGGAAACCCAAGGAGGGGTAGCTATGAGTTGGGTTCGACTCGACAGCACATAACAACAACAACAATGCTACATTAAACTTCTCAGAATTCTCTGAAGTGCTACTATTTCTTTCATGCCTTTGTGTGGATTGTTCTCTGACTGGGTCATCCTATCTTCTAATTTACCTAGCAAATTTCTAGTTATTCTTAAACATCCAGCTCAAATAAAGCCTCTATTTTTTGTTCACACCCCATCTCTTAAGCGGTCTGTTCCTACTTCTTTTATAAACCAAAACTCACTGCCATCGAGTTGAGTCTGACTCACAGTGACCTCCATTGGGTTTCCGAGACTGTAAATCTTTACAGAAGTAGATCACCCCATCTTCCTTCCACGGAGCAGCTGGTGGGTTTGAACTGCTGACCTTCCGATTAGCAGCCAAACGCCTTATCCACTACACCAGCAGACCTCTTTTATAATATGTATTTATTTATTTATTTACCTCTCCCATTGCAGTGTGACTTTTAAAATATGTTAATTGGTATTTACACCAATTAGCACTGGGTCTGAAACATGGTATGCTTCATTCAAAACTCATCTGTCAAATATTTCTGTGTATGTGTGTGTACATAAACACATGTGTGTGCACATGCACACACAGACCTGCCAAAGAAAATGGCTGACTGGAAAGAGATTTTATCACCATTGCTATGTAAGTTTACTCCTCCCAGACACTTGCATGGTGTTCATTTGACTGGAATTTAAACCAAGACTCTAAGAACCAACAACAACAAAAAAACATGTACTTAGACAGTCAGGCATTCACAAAGCCAAACTGAAAGAGTGACAATGCAACACAGTATGTCTCCAGCCTAGGGAGGCATAGACCTGTTGTTGTTGTTGTTGTTATGTGACCTCATACTCACTAAAACTCCTTGCCATCGAGTCAACCCCGACTCTTAGTGACCCCTCCTTGGGTTTCCAAGGTGGTATCACTATAGAAGTAGATTGTCCAACCTTCCTTCTGAGGAGTGGCTGGTGGGTTTGAACCGCCAGCCTTCTAGTTAGCAGTCAAATACCTTATGCACTACACTACCAGAGCTTTCCAGAATTGCACATGAAATGGCATTTCATCAAAAGTACAGCCAAAGTTGCCCATGCTTTCCCCAGAGCATGACTGAGAACATCACATCATTTGTGAGTCCCTTCACCAACAGAGAGCTGAGAACTCTGAGGCAAAAGTGAATGTCCCATATAGCACATCCATAAGCATAACATTTGGTGATAAATGTCTTATCTTGCTTATGGAAGCACTGAATGAACAAGCCACATGTGAGCCTTGATACACAGATTGGGGAGTTGTAAGGTCATTTTTCCTTGGTTTGGTTTTCTTCATCCATAAATGAGTGTAATAATTCCTGCTCTTTGGCATATCATGATGTCATTGAAAAAAATGGATCATGTGCAAAACCCAATTCTGCCTGAATCCAGAGTTTACCCCTAAACTATAAAGGGGAACATAGGGAGAAGTATGCATCAGTATGCATCAGACACACACAGAGTTTTAGTCTGCTAATATAGCACTCTCTCTCTCTATATATATAATGTGTCTATGTGTATGTGTATATTTATATATATATATATATACACACACACACACACACACATACACACACATATAATATGTACATATATATTGTGTGCTGTTGAGTCAATTCTGACTCATAGCAACCTTACAGAACAGAGTAGAATTGCACCATAGTATTTCCAAGGCTTTACAGAAGCAGAGTAATTTTTTTCTCCTGTGGAGCGGCTGGTGGGTTTAAACCACTGACCTTATGGTTAGCAGCCAAGCACTTAACCATTGTGTCACCAGGGCTTCTTTGTGCATGTGTGTGTCTGTACATATGTGTGTGTGTATAATATTTTATATTTCTGATTCTACTATATCTCCATTATGATATATGACATATCCTATGTAATGCAGAATATCTTGTTACTGCAGTGAATATTATTAATTTCTATTTAATTACCTACATTTTCTTTTAGGTGGAATTTGATTCCTCTCTGGCCCTCTTTCATTCTTTTAAAATAGAAAGAAAAGTTTTACACACAAATATTCATTGAAGTTGTGATGCAAGAAGGGAAAGGAGAACATCACCTAATATAGAGCATTTTAAAAAACCTACTATGAAATGAGCAAATATAACTCTAGTTTTCAAAAGAGAAAGAAAGTGATATAGAAACCAAGAATTTAGTTTGATAACTTAGAGCCTCAACTTGGTGAACACAACTGGTATTGAAGTTGGTTACTGGCTATAGAGAGTTTCTGGGTTAGAGATCATTTGAATCTCTACAGCTTCAAAGGGAATGGTGAGGCCAAGAGTACAGGTACCATGGCTGCTGAGGAGTTTCCATGACACTGACAAAGACCAGCAGGAGAGGAGGCTTCCATTCAACAGATTATCAGTCTAAATAAAGCAACATTCTAAATCCCACTAGTCTCTCTCAGACCAGTAAGCCTGCTCTTTTTTGAGATTTTGAGTTTTGTTCCACATTTTTCTTCCAACCCATCCAGGACTCAGAAAGCAGGAAGGTATAGGAAAGAAAGATGAATGGAAATGGGGAACACAGGGAGGAAGTGGAAAGACTGTAATTAAAGTCACAAAATAAAATGTGTATAAACTGTTGAGTGGAAAATGAATTTGCTCTGTAAACTTTCATTCAAATCACAATACAAAGTGTTTTGTTTTTTAAAGCTAGCTCATAAATGGTAAAGGAGGTCCAATAAAACTATAGCATCAAAGAAAAGTGTATGCTTGGTTTGAAAGCTTTGAAGTATCAATTCATGCTTCTATTTTGTGAAAATGCATCCAGAGACTGTAAGCATAAACCATTCTTAGGCTTTGTGGAACAGTGGATCTAAGAACAGGTAGTGAATCATAACTTGTTGGTAAATAGAGCTGAGTTTCTAATTGAAACTATATGGGGCAGAAAACTACATTGCTTTATCGTGTAAGGGCTAAAGGAGCTAAATCAAGACCAAAGAATGGCAATTAGAGAAAGTTGGAATTTTGGTTCAACATAAGAAAATATCTTACAAATGTTACAACCACTATGGAAAATGGTATGGGGTTTCCTTAAAAACTGAAAATAGAAATACCATGTGATCCAGCAATTCCATTACTAGGAATATACCCTAAAGAAGTGAGAGATAGAACATGAACAGACATATGCACACACACATTCACTGCAGCACAATTTGCTATAGCAAAAAGATGGAAACAACCTAAATGCCCATCAACAGATGAATGGATAACCAAACACAGTACATTCACACAATGGAATACTTTGCAACATTAAAGAATAATGAAGAATACACGAATCATCTCACAACATGGACTTGATGGCACCTAACAACAACATGAGCTATACAGGACATGGATGAATTTGGAGGACATTATGCTGAGTGAAATAAGTTAGTCGCAGAAGGACAAATATTGTATGAGTCCATTATTGTAAAAAGTCAAGGAGAGGTTTACTTATGGATGGAAATTCACTTTATTGGTTACTGGGGATGGGATGGAAGGTGAGGAAAAATTTCAAAGTAGTTGGGGGTCACATGTTGATTTGAGTAAGGGGAGGGACTGTATGGAAAGAGTCTGTGACCAGCATGATGACATTGGGGAAAGGAAGGACACTGAAATGTGCACATGCACCTAAGATATAGACAACAAAGGCAAATACTAGTACTTGCACAATACTGCATTACTACTAACACCAAACACCAGGCTACAGACAAATGCATAGACATGTGAGAAGATCAGGTGGGGATAGATGAACAGGAATACATCCTAGACCAAGGAGAGACCAAGGCTGAAGATAATCTTACATATGTACTTGTACTACAAAATTAGCCACATCTATTACAGAAGGAACAGAAGACAGAGTTGGAGTAACTTCTTAGAGACAATGAAACACCTTGAGAGAGAAAACACTGGGCTTGCTGACTTGAGACCATAGTCTTGGGAAACATCATGCTCACTTGGCACAACATAGCACACAAAAATCTTTTTCTACAACCTATTTTGGTGAGTAGCAACTGGGATCTTAAAAGCTTTCTAGTGGCCATCTAAGATGCAACTGTTGGTCTCCCCTCATCTGAATCAAAGTAGAGTGAAGAAAATCAAAGGCATCTGGAAACAATTAGTTCAAGGATAAGATGGACCATGAGGACCTCAGCCTTCATGACCAGAAGAACTAGATGGTGCCCAGCTACCAGTGCAAACCACTTGGGAGGGGATCAAAACTGGTGATCCTGATTGAGTGGGAAGAAAAATTGGAACAAAATTCAAAAACACAAAATTGACCAGACTTAATGATCTGATGGAGTCTGAGACTATGGCCCCAGGTTACCCTTCAGGCCTAGAAATGGACTCAGTCCCATGGATTGGCTCTCAGCCCAACAGTAGAAAGACCTACATGCAGAACACCTAACCCAGGGCAATGCACCCACCTACTCTAGGGAGATTCACTCCTTAGATCAATCAGCCATGAGACACCAGAGGGGCAGCATTCACATAGAAGGAAAGATGGACAGATGGGAATGCATAGTTAAGAAGGGCACAGGGAGTGGGTGCTCACAGGGATGAGAGGGGAGGAGAGTTTGTTATGGTTGGGATGGTAAGCAGGACATGAAATCAAATGTGCATGAACTATTGAACATGAAACAAATTTGCTTTGTAAATTTGCTCCCAAAGCACGATAAAATTAAAAAAAAAAAAAAATTGAATATTCAATGTAACTTCCACCCAGATAAAGAAATAGAACATTTCCAGCATGTCAGAAGTACCTCTGTGTTCCCTCCTTTCACTTTCCTCTCCTCTCCCCAGGGATAACCACTTAACTTCTAATGTTATAGTTTAGTTTTGACTGTAGTTGTGCTTTGTATTAATAAAATCATACCGTATATATACATATAAAGAAAATATTTTATAATAGCCGTCACTACTGTAAAAGAAAGCAGCTTCCTGTAGTGAGTAGTAAACACCCTGGCCCGGGGGTGTGTACTTTTACTAATAAAAAGAATCTTCACATAAGATTATGTCATTTTACCTTTTCACAACAACCTTACTAGGTAGACAGGGCAAGTACCATTTGTTGTTAGTTGCCAGTGAATAGGCTCCAACTGATGGTGACTTTGTGGATCACAGGATGGAAAGTGCCTGGTCCTGTGCCGTCTTCATAATCATTGGTATGTTTGAGCGCATTGTTGTGGCTATTGTGTCATTGTGGGCTTCCCTTGTTCTCACTGACCCTCTTCTTTACCAAACATGACGTCCTGTTCTAACAATTCTCTTTCCTGATGATAGGTCCAAACTAAGTGAGGCAAAGTCTCGTCAGCCTCATTTCTATGGAACATTCTCATTGTATTTTTTCTAAGACTGATTTGTTTATTCTTCTGGCGTTAATGTGGTACATATGTTACAATTGATGGACCAATATATTATTTTTAACTAAAGTGCATAGTTTACATAAGGAATCACTCTTCATGTTGTACAGGTCTATGGATCTTGACAAATGGGTGATATCAAAATGCCCACTAAGTATCACACAAAACAGTTCAGTGCTCTTTCCAAAACCTGACAATGTGAGTTTTATGTTGGTCTCGGTTTTGTTTTGTGTGTGGCTAGATGTTTGGCTTAACATTTACAATACCCCTCCCTTTTAAGTATGAGATCAGACTAAATAATAATCTGATATTTTAGAAAAATATTTGGCTTCTATGGTTTATGTGCTCTTTTCTCTGAAAAATGACGTAATATTTGCTGCTAACTCTGAAGGATATTATAAGGATGATGTGGAAACAACTAATAGAGAGACTTGGGAATCCTACTTTTCCTAAGACAGTGCCGGATTATGCCTCCTTTTTTTGTTAATTATCAATAGCCCCCTTCATTCTCAAAATTGTCATAGTTTGGATGACACATTATATAGTCACTCTAAACATAACACTGAAAAAAAAAAAAAAAAAAAAACTTAACACTAACCATTTTTAATTGCAGTCATTTAAACTTAGACCCCGGTGGAGAAAAACTGCATTGACTCCAGACAAACCATATTCAACTAGTATTTTTTTTAAAAAAGCAACTGTCACTTTTAAGTGACTGCATGTCACTCTCATGGGCATATATAAATAGCCCATCAAAATAAGTAGGACCATTTGTAAAGAATTTTCCCATTTCTCTGATTATCTGGAATGGGAAATGGATACCATTCTTTCCTGCAAGAAATTTGCTTTATAAGTAGTATTTATCCTCTATCCTCTGAGACCTTCGTGAAAAACCAATAGGGGGTTGGAGGAGCCCTTGTGACTCTCTTTGCAGACAGATAGCAGCTTTAGCATGGAAGTATCCCCTAAGTTCTTTTTTCTTTTCCCTGGGTGCAGATGGGAAAGTGAATGAACCAGCAGTTTCACAGCCAGCCTGTAGTTGGAGTTGGTTGGGAAGGTCCTTCTTTGGCATCAGCTGCTCTGCACGCCCCATATCAAATATCAGCTGCCAGGACCAACTGGTGCCTCCTGGAGGTCTTTAAAAAATGATTTTCCAGCTGTGAAAGGCTGTGCCATTGTTCTGCTGTTTGGCCAACTTCTCTTTGGCTGGCCCACTGGCAGCAGCCATGCAGGGCGGCCAGAATGAGTCAAATCAAAGGGTCAACAATACAGCAGCCGTCCGCCACCGTCCCTCCTCCCTCAGCTGTCTGATGTCAGATCATCAAAGGCCCTGCATATGGCCCTGTGCTTGCTCATCATTCACCTCCCAGGCCCCTAGAATTCTCACAAGTCAGGGGAGGCGCCAGGAGAAAATTTGCAGCCCCTGAGGGTGCTCTAGGGGTGGTTAATAGCCAGGGAGGGTGACAAGAAAGAGGGGAGTTTAGTGTGCTGTGGTTCTCAATTGTTTGGCTAACAGCTGGAGGTTGACCTTGAGCTTGCGTCTGCCACATGGCAGAGGCACCAGCCGGGCAGCATGTATTGAGGGATCAGGAATAATGGAACTTGAAAATGCAAATAGTGTTGTTAATGAGTACTCTCCTACCCCTACCTCACCCCACACTCAGTGTGCAGGAAGAAACGTTTCTCAGTTCACAGGGGAAGTCATTGACCACCTTACTGTAAGCCTGAAAAGAGAGTTCCAGCACAGGAATATTCCATAAAGAGAAACCCATCCCAAGGAGGCCACTGCCAACTGTCTGAGTTACACGAGCTTGACTTTCTGGATCATAGGGAAGCACAATGTGCTGTGACTCAGTCCCAGGTCAGGGCAGTGGTCAAAGGACCACTAGAGACAAAGGGGGTACCTTGGTCTTTTATCAGAATGATTAGCTGGTACTTAGATGGTAAGGACCATGGGCTTACCTGACACTGGCTGTGGCCCTGTGTAGAAGAGACTGTTTAGCTGTGTGCTCCTGGGCTGGTCTGCAGCTTTGCTTTGCAGTCCAGCTAGGAAAACAGTGTACAGAACTGGAGCGGAAGGGAGGAGACAGGTTGCAGGAATGACACTGGCATCTCTTTTCTTCCAAAACACAGTTCAGAGGGAATCAAGGAGCTTGCCTTGCACTTTTTCGGTGCTGGTCCTGGATAACATGATCCAATCTCTGCCTCTACTTATCTGCCAGGGAGCTGACCATGCAGGATTCATTTTTGACCTTAAAATCTGAGCCTCATAAGGTTTGGGGAGACATAATCAACCTTTTTTTTTTGAAAAAAGAAAACCTCCTCTCTCTTATTTCCAATATCTAAATTCTGATTCTAGTGCTTGGCTAAATTTTCTGTACCCTTCAGGGTATATGATGTGGCTTGTATGTGGGTAGGGAAGCTCTATAATATGCATGCATACATGTATGTATGTATGCATGTGTGTGTGTATGTATGCGTGTGTGTGTGTCTCTATAAGACAGGGCAGGACTAAGAAAGTAAATACAGGTTCTCATCATTTTCATTTCAGTATCTAACATGAAAAATGTTTTGTAAACTGTAAAGTGCTATACAAATATAAATAATGGTTGTTAGAGTTTTTTTATTTTATAAAATGGCTTTTAAAAATGCAAATGAGATTTCTCTTATAGACTTTATTGTATGGAGAAAGCAGATGAATACAAAAAACACTAGCTATGCCACTTGGCAGTTGTTTAAAATCTGTTTCCAAACATCACACTTGTGCAATATTGTTTGCCCAGAAATATACTGTAAAGGCAAATTAGAGGTATGTCTCATCTTAAAGATGGACTTTGGAAGCAAAACCAGTTTGGTACAAATTATAAGGAATGTGATGTTAACATTTTAAATTGTAAGCTATACAAACTGAATTAATTGGTTGGAAACTATTAGCAGATGCAGGTTATTTCACCATCCATTAAGAGCTGTGTCCTCATAAACAAGCCCTGTCCAGCGTGTCTTATTTATAGGCTGCCACAGTTTGCATAAAGAAAGAAAAAAAAATTAACAGTAGGCTCTTTGAATACAGCATGGTGCTGAAATCTCATTTACCATTACTTTTTAAATCTACATGTCTTTTTCAAATGCTTAAATTATTTTCACTGAACGGTAAGCTTAGGCGATGAGCCTCGATTTATGCAGTTGTTCTTGGAATGAGCTTTGAAAAGCATCGTGTGCCAATTTCTTCAGAAAAGAAAAGCTTGGTTATGGAGCCATAGACCATTTTCCTGAGAAAGAAGGAATCAGGTTGCGTTTCTGTAAAGGTGGTTAACCCGCAGGCAGAAACCACTGCTCAGGATATTTTGCAAATTCACATTTACATTTGTTGATTCCATATTAAGCTGAATAACCAGGCACAGGGAAGGTAAAGCCCTCTTTTAATTAACCCTCTTGGTGTAGGCCCATGTGATTAAATATGACGGAGCTGCTCCTGGGGTTTCTGCTGCTGAAAATACTAACAATAATCATTTGTTTTGTTTTTATATTTAAACACATTATTGCATAGCTTGGTGCAGAGATAATTACCAATTTTATCTCCTGTGTTTTTCTAATGTTCATTAATAACAATAAAGGGTTGTAGGTTAAAAACTCATTTAATTGCCTTTATGTTAATGACATTATGAATAGCCTTAGCTACAAGATTCTAATTCTGTCCAGTATCCTCTTTCTCAGTGGAGCCCCAGGAGGGCTGCTCATTTTATCAGCATTACTGATTCAGAGTTTTTCCTTGCAGGTGGGTTTTTGTACATAATCAGAATTAATGCACAACACATTTTGCAAGGAATGGAGTAGAAGCAGTCGGAATAAGTAATTAACTAGAGTGCCCAAGGAAATATGCCTGAGCGTTTTTTTAGCATATTCATAAAACATTAAGAACAGTCATAAACACAGTGGAAACAATTTCCTAGTAATGTGCTTTTAGACTATTTTCTATGTCCTCTCTCTCTTTTCTTTTGGTTTCTACATAGGGGAAAAAAATGTTTTTAACTGAAAATCCCAGGGATGCAGATAAAATGCCCAGTGTGCGGTGCTTTGGGATTACATGTGTTTCTGGGCTGCTGCAAGCGGGCCGGCCGGAGTCGGAGTACTATTTCTCTTCCCCTGCCCCCATCTCCTTCACATGATTTATCAGACAGAGAAAGGAATGAATGCAGCTTGCAACATCTGAGGAGATGTAGTCACCCTATTCCCAACTCTGCATGGGAGAATGCCCAGGCAAGGAGAGGGGAGTGACAGACAGGGGAAGTCACAGTGACCAATGGGCCCATTTTTTATGCCACCCTGTGAGCACTGAGGCAACAGATACTCCCAGGCCTCTTTGACCATTGATACCTTCTTGAGACAAGTGGGCACAGGGAGAGACTCCCTGGGTAGCACCAGGAGCAAAGTGCAGATACACTTGTCACACCAGGTAAGCATCACATGAGCTAAGGTATATGATAGTGTTTGTATCATCATGAGTGTCGTGGTTAGGTGGGCAGCTTTAAATACTGGCTCTACCATTATTTACTGTAGAGTCTTAGAGAAGTTACTTAATGCCTGCCTTAGTTCTCTAGTGCTGCTGCAGAAATACCACAAATGGATGGCTTTAACAAACAAATGTATTCTCTTGTAGTTTAGGAGCCTAGAATTCCAGATTCAGGGTGCTGGTTCTAGGGGAAGACTTTCTCTCTGTGTCAGCTCTGGAAGAAGGGCCTTGTCTCTTTTTGAGTTCCTGGGCAATCTTCATGTGGCTTGGCACTCCTCTTCCCCCACCTCTGCTTGCTCCTCTATGCCTAATCTGCTCTTTTATATCTCAAAAGAGATTGATTTAGATGTCCTACAGTAATATAGGAGCTCTGGTAGCATAGTGCCTAAGGCACTTGACTGCTAACCAGAAGGCTGGCGGTTCAAACCCACCAGCCACTCCTCAGAAGGAAGGTTGGGCAATCCTACTTCTGTAGTGATATTGCCTCAGAAACCCAAGGAGGGGTCGCTATGAGTCAGGGCCAACTTGATGGCAAATAACAACAACAACAACACAGTAATATAGTGTACCTTTTCACCATACTTATTCAATCTATATGCTGAGCAAATATATAATCCAAGAAGCTGGACTATATGAGGAAGAATGTGGCATTAGGATTAGAGGAAGAATCATTAACAACTTGTGATACACTGATGACACAACTTTGCTTGCTGAAAGTGGGGATGACTTGAAGCACTTACTGCTGAAGATTGAAGAATACAGTCTGCAGCATGGATTACATCTCAATATAGAGAAAATAAAAATCCTCACAACTGGACCAATAAGCAGCATCATTGTAAATGGAAAAAAGATTGAAGTTGTTAAAGATTTCACATTGCTTGGCTCTACAATTGACACCAATAGAAGCAGCAGTCAAGACATCAGATGACACATAGCACTGGGCACATTGGCTACAAAGGACCTCTTTCAAGTGCTGAAGAGCAAAGATGTCTCCTTGAGGACTAAGGTGCGCCTGACACAAGCCATGGTATTTTCAATCACCTCATGTGCATGTGAGAGCTGGACAATGAATAAGGAAGACTGAAGAAGAGTTGATGCTTTTGAGTTGTGGTGTTGGTGAAGAATGCTGAAAGTACCATGGACTGCTAAAAGAACTAACAGATCTGTCCTGGAGGAAGTACAGCCAGAATGCTCCTTGGAAGCGAGAATGGCCAGACTTCCTCTCACCTACTTTGGTCATGATGTCAGAAGGAACCATTCCCTGGAGAAGGATGTCATGCTTGGTAAGGTAGAGGGTTGATGAAAGAGAGGAAGGCCCTCAATGAGATGGACTGACACAGTGGCAACAGTGATGGGCTCAAGTATAGCAAGGATTGTGGAGCTGGCTCAGGACCGGGCGGTGTTTCGTTCTGCTGTCCATAGGGTCTCTATGAGTCGGAGACAACTCCATGGCACCTAACAATAACAACAACAACACAATAATACTGCTCATTAAACATAACAAAGAAATCCCATTCCAAATGCAAGTATAGCCACAGGTATAGGGGTTAAAATTTACAACACATATTTTTTGGGGACATAATTCAATCCAGAACAATGTCCTTGAACCTCAGTGTTCTCCTCTGGAAGGTGGAGATAATGGCATAGGTCATATTCAAACCCAAACCAAACCCACTTCCATTGAGTTGATTCTGACTCATAGCAACATGCATAGGGTTTTCAAGGCTATGAATCTTTACAGAAGCAGACTGCTTCATCTTTCTCCCATAAAGTTTATATGATGTTTATTAGCACAATGCCCAACATGGAGCAATCAATAGCTCATTTTTGCCCCCTTCTCTGGATACTACAAATAATCACCAACAACCAGACATTTCTCAAGCTGAAAGAACTGAAGAAAATATTCAAGCCTCAAATTACAATATTGAAGGATTTTATGGGCAAAATATTGAATGATGCAGGAACCATCAAAAGAAGAAGGAAGGAACACAGAGTCACTGTAAGAAAAAGAATTAGTTGATGCTCAATCATTTCAGAAGGTACTGTAAGGTCAAGAACAGATAGTATTGAAGGAAGAGGTCTAAACTGCAGTGAAGGAATTGGAGAAAAACAAGGCTCTAGGAATTAACAGAATACCTTTGACATGTTTCTAAAAATGGATGCACCTCTGGAAGTACTTACTCATTTATACCAAGAAATTTAGAACATAGCTACTGAGCCAATCAACTGGAAAAGATTGATATTTGTGCCCATTCCAAAGTAAGGTGATCTAACAGAATATGGAAATTATCAAACAATATCATTCAAAATTTTGCTGAAGAGAATTCAAAGATGGTTGCAGCAGTATATTGACAGGGAATTGCCAGAAATTCAAGCTGGATTCAGAAGAGGGCATGGAATGAGGCATATCATTGGTGATATCAGGTGGATTGTGGCTGAAAGCAAATACCAAAAAGGTGTTTACTTGTATCTTATTGAGTATGCAAAGGCATTTGACTGTGTGGATCATAACAAATGATGGATAACATTTTGAAGCACGGGAACTCTGGGACACATAACTGTGCTCATGTGGATCCTGTGCATAGACCAAGAGCCTGTCTATTGTTCAAACAGAACAGGGGGATACTGAATGGGTTTAAAAGCAGGAAGGGTATGTGTCAGGGTTGTATCCTTTCAACATGCTTATTCAATCAGTATGCTGAGCAAATAATCCAAGAAGATGGACTACATAAAGAAGAATGTGGTGTCAGGATTGGAGGAAGATTCATTAACAACCTGTGATATGCAGATGACACAATATTGTTTGCTGGAAGTGAAGGTGATTTGAAGCTCTTACTGATGAAAATCAATGACTACAGTCTTTAGTATGGATTACACCTCAACATAAAGAAAACAAAACTCTCACAACTGGACCAACAAGCAACATCATGATAAATGGAGAAAATATTGAAGTTGTTTCATTTTACTTGGATCCACAATTAACAGCCACAGAAGAAGCAGTCAAGAAATCAGATGCCATATTGCACTGGGGGAACTCTGCTGTAAAAGACCTCTTTAAAGCGTTAAGGTGCAAAGATGTCACTTTGAAGTGTAAGGTGAGCCTAACTCAAGACATGGTATTTTCAATCACCTCATATGCATGTGAAAGCTGGACAATGAACAAGAAAGAGTGAGGAAGAGTTGATGCCTTGAATTGTGGTATTGGTGAAGAATACTGAAAATATCATGGACTGTCAGAAGAATGAACAAATCTGTGCTGGAAGAAGTACAGCCAGAATACTCCTTGGAAGCGAGAATGGTCAGACTTCATCTCACCTACTTTGGTCATGTTGTCAGAAGGGACCATTCCCCAGAGAAGGACATCAAGGACATCAAGCTTGGTAAAGTCAAGGGACAACAAAAAAGGGGAAAACCCTCAATAAGACTGATTGACACAGTGGCTGCTACAATGTGCTCAAGCCCAGCAAGGACTGTGGGGATGGCACAGGACTGGGCACTGTTTCATTCTGTGTGCATAGGGTTGCTATGAGTTGGAGCTGACTTGATGGCACCTAACAACAACAACAACACCAGCCAGACAAGTTTCTTCAAGACTGAGGGTTAGAATAACCTTGGTTCTTCTTGGAGTTCAGCACACAATCCAAATGGGAACCCACAGAAAGTGACATGGGCCCCGCACAAACTCCTGACTAAAGGACCTGTAAGATTCCAGGTAACTTGGAGCAAGGCCCATTTAATTTCTTCAGACACTGGTAAGGAGAAGTAGGTAATGACATTCATTTACTATTTACCTATAATGCATAGCTTATTTAATTCTAACAACATCGTTAATTAGGTATTGTTGTTATGCCCATTTTACAAAGTTAAGAAACCTTAGGTTCAAAGAATTTAATTAACTTGCCCGAGGTTGCGCAGCTCGTAAGTGGCAAAACCAGAGTCTTTGTCCTCAACCAGACTTTATTATAATAGAGACACTAAGGTTTGAAAATTTATTTAAACTTATGTACAATATCAATATTTCCCAATTATATGCCTATTCCTTTTTAATAAAAGTATTAAAAGAAATCGTAGCCCCATTCAAAGTCCATTTTCTGATGGTACCTGGTGCTAATACTTCACAGTGAAATCAAAATGTCCTGGGCTTTAGCCAACAGAGGCTATGACATTATCCTATGATGTTGTAACTTGGAAACACAATTCCACTGGTCTTAAAGATACGTGTTTTGAAAGCCTAGTTTAAGAGCTGTGAAATGATCATCATTCAAAATAATGTGTACTTGATATCCATAAAAGTCATTGCATCTTCAAAAATGCATTAAATAAAGGAATATAATTTCCTTATAATACAGTACATATGTACAGTACATAAAATGTTACCAAATTCTTTTATATTTATTTGACCTCACAACAGCTCTGGAGAGTAGGCACTAGGGCTCTATTTATTAGATGATAAAGCTTCCTTAAGGAATCTTCCCAAATGTCAAACATTTGTTGCTAGCAGAGAGTAATCCAGACCTCAATTCCCAAGAACCTTTGCTACGCAAAGATTGGTTCTTGAGCCAACAGCATCAGTGTCACCTGGAAGCCTGTCAGAAATGTAGACTCTCCAGCATTACCCAGATGTACTGAATCAGAATCTGCCTTTTAGCAAAATACCTATAAATTCATGTCCACATTAACGTTTGAGAAGCACGGTTCTGGGGCCTCAACTTAAGTTTTTCTCCATTAGAGTCTAGAATATAAGCTCTATGAGGGCAAAGCCTGCATCTGGCTTGTCCATCACTATATCCCCAGCACTCACAAGGCACCTGGCCCAGAGTAGGCCCTACTAGATCACATCAACACCTGAGCCCTTGGGTAATCTGGGTAGCTTCCTTCTATCTCCTTGCCAGCCAGTGAGTACTGATATCCATTCCTAGGGAAACAGCATCAGCTTTCATATTCCTCATGCATGACAGATATACTGAACTCTGGCTTGCAATCCTCTTCCTCAGCCTTTAAAGCAGGTGCCTGTAGGAAGTAGGAACATTGTGCTGTGTAATTATTTAAATAAAAACAACATTAATGAAGGGAAGGGGCTGTTTATATCATGTCCTACTAATTAAATGAGAAATAATGGGTCCTGCTGAGAAAAGATACAGTGAGAGAGAGCAAGAGAAACTTCCTGCTAGTAAATACTTGTAGACAATGGGACAGTTTTCCTAGTGGGATAATTATGACTCCTGGAATAGATCGTTGGAGATAGCATGAGATAAGTACTCAGGAAGTATAATGGCTTCCAACCCTATTATCAATGATGCTTTCAGGCCCCAGCTCCGGGTCACAGATTTTGAATACACTAAATGCTTAATTCAGTGCTGCCCTTTCACCTGAAAGATCTCAGGGTAAGAGAAAAATGTATGCACCATCCAGTGCTCCCTGATTTAACTCTTCACTGAAATGCTCTGGGAATAAATGATGGGAGGAGAAAATTATAACCTCCATTTCGCTCTCCCACCCAGGTGATTTCATTTCACACAGCTGATAGAGCAACAATATGTGGCCATCAAAGAGCTTGTGAAGATGAGTCTTCACCCTTTGCTTTATTTTCCTTCCAAATCACTCTGAAACATACAAGAAAACCCCAACATTTTAGAAGCAGGAGATGAGTTGTGTGGCAGTGAAAGTCTAGTCAGAAAATCAAAGGAAGTTGAAGAAGTGGATTTATAAGTGGATGTGCTTTCCCATTAGTCAGACCTACATCATTAAAAAAAAAAAAAAAAAAAAAAAAAAGGGGGAGCTCTGGTGGCACAGTGCCTAAGTCATTTGACTGCTAACCAGAAGGCTAGCAGTTCAAACCTACCAGCCACTCCTTTGAAGGTAGGTTGGTCATAGCTATGATAAAAACAAGAAATAATTTAAAACATAAACTTGCAGAGTATGTTTCACTTTCAGCTTGTCCTTGAGAGGTTTGGAGCCTAAGAAAAGAGGAGTCGCAGAGAGATCAAGAACTGCAAATGATAGGGACAACAGAGCAACACAGTTAAGAGCTCAGACTGTGGGACAGAAAGAACTGGGTCTGAATCCAGGTACACCCCACAGTCTTCATGGCACCTCATCTAAGCTCTTCCCCCCTCTAGGCCTCATGTTGCTCATTTTTAAAATGTAGAGAACAATAGAAACTAAACCTCCGTCGGCTGGGAGGACTTAGTAGGTGAAATACCCATTGCCTGGCCAAGTTAGTTCCTCGGTAAATGTTAGCTGGTTTCCTTGGTAAATGTTAGCTACAAAATGAGTGGCTTCTAATATGTATTGACTGTGTTCCTCAAATTGATACATTGAAGCCCTAACCTTTAGACCTGTGAATGTGACTTTGTTTGGAAATAGGGCCTTTGAATATGTTATCAGTTAATATGAGGTCATACTGGAGTAGGGTGGTGCGTATTCCAATCTAAGTGATATCTTTATAAAAGAGAAGAGACAATGAGGGAAGACAGCACTGCAAAGAAAGAGGCAGCGATGAAGTTAAGTTGCAGCTGCAAGTCAAGGAATGCTTGAGGTTACCAGAAATTGGGAGAGACAAGAAGACCTTCCCCTAGAGCCTGAAGAGAGAGTATGGGCTTGCCTGTAACCTGATTTTGGACTCTTTGCCTCAATGAGATGGAGTGACACAGTAGCTGCAACGCTGGACCCAAACAAACCAACAGTCATGAAGATGGTACAGAACCAGCAACAATTCTGTTACGCATACAGTAGCTGTGAGTACAGCCGACTCAATGACAACTAACAAGCGCCTCCAGAACTGTGAGACGACAATACACTTCTGTTCCTATAAGCCTCCCAATTTACAGTAGTTTGTTACAGCAGTCCTAGGAAACTCATAAAGCTTCTATTTGAAAATATGGCAACTTTTATATGTATTTATTTTGTTCTTTTCTGGACTGGAAACAATGAAGATCAAGAAAAATTATGTGCAGCCTATTTCTTGCCCTCAATGAGCTTACAAAGTAATTGGGAAAAATGACAAAGGCATGTGAAACTATTAAGGAAAATGAAGAGAGAATGTGATGAATGTCAAATGAGAGATGATGGCCAGAGGAGGAGAGGTAACAATAAGGGTGGGGAAGGCCTGAAAAGATGAAAGGCAGAAGCTGTGGAGAAAGGCTTCCAGGAAGAATAAACTGGACTATAGCAGGGCCTGGGGAAATATGAATCTTGAGCGGCACAGCAATGAAATTATCCTAGATCAGTTCTTAAACTCGCTGGTTACCAAATAGTCAAAATCTTACTTGGGAGTGCCCCAGGTGAGCATATGACTTTATGAAAGTCTGTATTCTTAGTCGCTCTTGGACAAGATATTCTTTCATCCCTTTTATATGCCAAACACTGGGGAAACAGATATGAAAAAGACAAACCATGCCCTGACCTTCAAAGAGCTCGTATTCTAGTGAAGGAGACATAAAATAAACACATAAAGTACCAGATCAGTAGAGATAAAGCAAGGGCACTGTTTTGGTTACCTGGTGCCACTCTGACAAGACTATACCACAAATGGGATGGCCTTAACAAACAGTTTATTCTCTAACAGTTTGGAGGCTTTAAGTCCAAGTTCAAAGTGTCAGGCTCTCAGGACTGGGTAAAAGCCCTCAACCTTGGACTTCAGCTCTGCCTTCTGCTCCTGGCCCACTGAAGCCAGAGGCTTCTCTTCACTCAGACAGCTGCTGGCTGCTAAGACTGACAAGCCCAAGGTTGACAAGAAAAAGGCACAGTCCCAATGTTACCAAACCACATGGCAGGCCATTAATTCAAGTCCATTAAAAGTCCCAAGGTCAGCAGAGTCTGGCAGGCTGCTGAACAATGACATGGCTACATGCAGGGTTCAAGCATGCCATAAGCTAGAGACCATTCCCCAAGGCTTCTCCTTATATGCAGAACCAGACCACATCCCTAAGGCTGCTCAGCTGCTCACAGTAGATGCCACCATGGAGTTGATTACCAGTCTCATCATGGGGAATACTACATCCAGCTGCCCAGCTACTCAACCAGGCCCAACCAAGTTGACACACAAACTGAACTACCATAGGCAATAAGTGGTAGAATTCTCACCCTCCACAAGGGAGAGTCGGTTCAATTCCTGGCCAATGTACTTCAAGAGCAGCCACCACCTGTGTGTCAGTGGAGGCTTTCATGCTCTTTGATGCTGAGCAGGTTTCACCAGCATTTCCAGACTAAGACAGACTAGGAAGAAAGGTCTTGTGCTCTACTTCCAAAAATCACCAGTGATCACAATGGTCCAATCTGTGATCATTCATGGTGTAGGACCAAGCAGCATTTCATTCCATTGTACATGGGGTCACCATGAGTTGGGGACCAACTTGAAGGCAGCTAACAACAACAGAGATAAATCAGGGCAAGGAATAGGCAATGATGGTGAGTAGCTAAGTTAGATAGAGTGTCTGGGAAGGCCTCTCTCTCACATGAGCACAGGTCACAAGATGGGAGGAAGAGTACCCTAGGCAGAGGAAACAACCAGTGCAAGGTCTCCTAGGTAAGACTAAACCAAAAAACCAAACTCACTGCCATCCAGTTGGATCCGACTCATAGTGACCCCTCCTTGGTTTTCCAAGGCGGGAGCTCTGGTGGCGTAGTGCCTAAGGCATTTGACTGCTAATGAGAAGGCTCGTAGTTCAAACCTACCAGCCACTCCTTGAAAGGAAGGTGGGGCAACCTACTTCCATAATGATACTACCTCGGAAACTCAAGGAGGGGTCACTATGAGACCTGACTCGACGGCAGTGACTTTGGTTTTGGTCAAAGTTTTGGTTTTGGTTTTGGATCACTATGGAAGTAGATCGCCCAGTCTTCTTTCTAAGGAGTGGCTGGTGGATCTGAACCGCCAGCCTTCTGGTTAGCAGTCAAATGCCTTAGGCACTATGCCACCAGAGCTCCTGAGGTAGGACTACATTTCCCATTTGGAAAAAAAGCCTCTGCAGTCAGAGTGGAGTAAACACCACTGTTCCCAGAGCATCACGTATAGACTTCTCTCATAGCATGCTAGTATGTTCTGTCTGCTCAAATGACATACTAATGAGAAAAGTAAAGCCAGAGCACTGGTCATACCTTCAAAAGTAAGTTAGCAAGTAGAGTTGAAGGGATACCCATGATGTGATTGGTATTTGCAAACTGATGAACTTGTGTTCATCAGTTCACACATCAGTTCACTTGTTCATCACAAGATTCACATTTACCTTGTGAAAACCAGGCAGGTTTAAGATGGGGCTCATAGTTAGGCTGCAGTTCCAACCAGGTAAACAAACTGCAGCCTTAGTTTAAGTGATTTCCATTTTTCTGTTTCTGGAAACTCTAATGAAAATTACTTAGTAAAGTTACATTATTTGGTAAACATCCATGAAACTGGTAGATTTCTGCATAAGAGTAGATGAGTGTACTGCTCACTGAAACCCTCATCTTGGGTCTTCCCCTTGAGTAATACCACATCATTGTCTAACACCAATAATTCAAGTGACAATGTGTTGTTGCAGGTCTGTTAACCTGAAATCTTGAACTAAATCTGTCAAAAGTTTTCTTTTTTGCAAACTGGCTAAAACGTTTAGTGGCAGGGGAAAAAAAGTGCCATGAAAGCAATATATTAAGAATCCTTTGTTGCAACATGAAGAGTTGTTTTTATTTAATGATTTCTGCCAACAGACTGGTAACATATTCTAATCTTGATTTGCCTGATTTCTTAAACGGTGCTGATAAAATGTTAAACATCTAACATGCAAACAATAACACTCTGTTCGCCTCACTAAGGGGAGAGAATAATTATTGATACTATATATAAATGGTATGTTCTTCAGCTTCTTGATTCTTTAACCTTTTTCCAGAAAAGACTCTTGGGACATTATTGAGGAAAAAGTGTTTTTTCCTTCCAGATGGATTTCTTGGCTCAGGGAATATTTTCAGTTATGCCAATAAAATGAAAGGGAGACAGAAAACCAAGCAACTGCCAGAGTGGTTAGTGTGGGACTATTACCGAAGCAGAAATGAGGCCAAAGAGATGATGAATGTGTGCCTCTCACCCACTCCATCAGCTGAAGCCTGACCTGGATCCTCTTTTCCATCTGAGCGCCAAGCAAGCCACCATTTTTCACAGCAGCACTTAATAGTGGACATTAACTCAGCCCTCCCCAAAAGGGCTGACCTGCAGTCTACCCTCGGTGCTTCTCCAAACTGTAATCACTTGCTCACTCGGTAATTTTATCAAATAGCATGCACCTTTTCCAGCCACTTATTGGCCAATTAAGTCAAGTTCTCACTGAGGGGGTCCAGCTGGCTTCAAGTTATCTTAGATGAATTGATTGAAGACATTCTGCAATCTATGAACCCAGTTTAATGATCTAGGTGATAATACTTGTAATTCTTCTCAGTCAGGGGAATTTGCTGCAGCTGTTGTCGGCAAATCCATGTTCTGATACGCTGAAGTACCAGAAAAGCATTAATCCGCCCTCAGAGTTCCGTAGTGATGGTTGCATTGTGCAAAGGGAAATTTAAAATTCACTCGGCATTGCCAAGTGCAGGCAATCTTTCCGTTGATGTGTTTTTATTTTATCCCATTGTAAACGTTTGTGTGTGTGTGTTAAAGTGGAAGATGGGAAGAATACGTTATTGGTAAGACTTCATCAGGAATGGTGAAATGCAAATAAATCCTCCTTCAATATTACAGCTGAAAATAGCATGTCAAATGTTTGCAACACAAAATGAGCTCCACTTTAGGGCAACAACACAGCATTTTCTAAAATATTGGGGTGGGGGGGTCTGAGGACAAAAGTCACTATTTTTTATGAAGTGCTACATGGAAGACGTAAGTTTGTGGTCCCACCCCCTGGCTTCACTGCCATTGAAGTGATAATGAAGATGTGTCATACAGTGACATAGGCCTTGAATGTATCTCCGAACCCTTTTCTACACAGTGACATATTTTTAAAAAGTAATCATTACATAATTTGCTTGCTTGCTTTTCTGTGTGTGTGTTTGTTCCCTAAAACACTGAAACGTTAATTCTCCTCCCTATGAAGCAAATACTGTAAATAACACTCTGGAGGTTTTTCTGGGTGTTGCAAATTCAGAATGCTTAGGAACACTCTATCCTACAGTGGGTCTGTGAAGTTTATGTTTACAAACTGAAAAGCTGTTTTTGATTTTCTTATGGAAGTGGCAGCTGTGATATTAATTTGCGCTGCGCTGAGGAACTGCTATCCTTCTCTTTCTGGAGAGTGGGTTCCTTTTCACTGAGAGGTGTGATTGAACTTGGCTTTGGGGATGTGTGACTTGCTGGGAAAGGCTGGCGCTTTTGATGAGATTTTAAATTCTTTCCAGTGATGCAGGAAAAACAACAAACTAGAAAAGATGTATTTTCAAGTAGAGTAGAGGCTTTGGTGGGAAGACTTACTTGGACTATAGCCACATTTTTAATGTTGAGTTCTAAATTTAACCAAGAGAGAGGACAGGAAACAAGAAGTGGCATCTTAATTTCATTTTCCTAACTGGAAAAAGCAAAGTCAGGCAGAGCTTTGGGGTCTGGCATGAAACAGAGTTTTCTCTGAGAACAAAACACTGCTTACCCAAAGAACTCTTTTTAGCATTTTCTTTTTTCCTGTTTATATGTGACCTCCCAGAAGCTCTGGTGGCATAGTGCCTAAGTCATTTGACTACTAAGGAGAAGGCTGGCGGTTCAAACCCACCAGCCACTCTTCGGAAGGAAGATTGGGCAATCTACTTCTGTAGAGATACCACCTGAAAAACCCAAGGAGGGGTCGCTATGAGTTGTGGGGTTCATGGCAGTGAGGTTTTTTTGGGGTTTTTTTACGCACAAGATGAACTTAAATGGAGATAGAGGTATAAGAAGAGAGAAAACTAAACAGCATACAAAAATCACCAGTACCTTCATCTCAACATTATAGATAAAGAAATTGAGATATGATCAGACTCTACTTTTAATTTTTCACTGCTTACTATATCTTTTTGGGCAATCTACTTCCGTAGTGATACTGCCTGGGAAACCCAAGGAGGGGTCACCCGAGTTGGGTCTGACTCGACGGCACATAACAACAACAACATATCTTTTTGAAGAAAAAATGGTGACACAATACAAAGTCATTTTCTTTTAAAAACTGCACAATTTCTCTTAGTATTTCACAGATTAGAGCCTCTTGTCATTTACACAGCACTCTGTACTCTTCCTTCTTAGTGGTGATCACAATGGTAATCAATTAATGCTGTGCATAATTGTTTACCTCAATGAAACAAAGTTCCATGGGGGTAAGAAATACGACTGTGGTGTTCAATACAATATCCCCAGGATCTGGAACTGAGTAGATACTCATATATTTATTGAATGATGCAAATGAATGAGTAAATAAAATATTTTTATAAGAGTTGATTACTAAGAGTAAAGCAATATTTTAAATATTTCTCTTTGGGCTCTTAGTCTAATTAAACCAAATGTATTAGCTACAGAGAAGGCTAGGTTGCTAATAAGAAAGAGGTCGTACATACAATGATGTAAGGAAGATAGAGTTTTGGGTTTTTTTCTCCCCTTTCAGGGAACAGTCTGACTGATTCAGGTTGGAGGGGCAGCTGTTCCATAAAGCCAGGGTGACTCTGTCATCCCCAACATACGGCTTCCAAGGCTGCTCAAGTTGTCACAATTTCCAGCTGGCTGGGAGGGGTGATGAGCCAAAATCCAGCACATGGGGCCCTTCTTAAGTTAGTGATGATACAGACATTGCACACATCTTTCACTCATATCCCTCTGGCCCAAACTTTAGGCTCATGGCCACTTCTAGCTGCCAAAGAGGCTAAAAAAAAAAAAAAAAAAACCAACAACTCACTGCCGCCAAGTCAGATCCGACTCATAGTGACCCCTCCTTGGGTTTCCGAGGCAGTATCCCTATGAAAGTACATCGCCCAGTCTTCCTTCTGAAGAGTGGCTGGTGGATTTGAACCACCAGGCTTCTAGTTAGCATTCAGATGCCTTAGGCACTATGCCACCAGAGCTCTCCCACCAAGGAAGCTGGGAATTTTAATTGCTAGCTGGGTGGCCATGTGCCCAGAAATATGGAAAAGATGGATTTTGAAAGAAAACTAGTAGTCTACATGTTCATGGCTGATGAGAAATATTATTAAAACAGACCAGCCAACAAACTTAAAATAAGATGAACCAAAGTCACACATAAAGCACTAATCATAAAATACTTCAATATGCTCTTCTCACTAACATAAAGCCACTTCATCAGTAGCAATATTAAACATGGAAGAAAGAATAGTGCTCTAACAAGAAGGAAGATAGACAGAAGAAGGATAGAATAATGCAAGGAACTGGTTCTTTCCTTATCATTCTTTCTCCAAACCTTACCTTTCCTTTCCCAAAGAAGAAAATGCTAGAGTATGTAGCCTGTAAAATGGGCCTCAATGATCTTAGCCTCTTGTGGCTCAGTGGTTAAGGCATTTGGCTGCTAACCAGAAGGTCAGTGGATCAAATCTACCAGCTGATCTGTGGGAGAAAAATGAGGCTATCTGCTTCCATAAAGATTTATAGCCATAGAAACCCTATGGGGCAATTCTACTCTGTTCTGGGGTCTATAAGGGTCTCTATGAGTCAGAGTTGACCAGATTGCAGTGATTTGGTTTCTGGGGTAGTCCTTTCCCCTTGAGGGTGGACTGGATTTATGACTCTTAGTGGATAAGACATCGGCTGTTAAAAGGTCAGTGGTTCAAACTCACCAGCTGCTACAGGGGAGGAAGATGAGGCAATCTACTTCCATAAAGATTTGCAGCCTTGGAAGCCCAATGGGGGTCATTGTGAGTTGGACTCAACATAATCGCATTGGGTTTGGGTTTGGTTTTTGGTTTCTAATAAACAGAAGATGGGATGTCCTTTTCCAAATTAGGTTACAAAACGGCTGTGTTTTCATCTTAGGATCCTTCTCTTATTCTTTCTCATTCTGTCACTGTGGAGAAAGCAAGCAGCCATGTTGTGAGTTGCCCTATGGAGAGGTACATGTAGCAAAGAATTGAGGAAGGTTTCTGCCCAATAGCCAGCAAGAGACTAAGACCTCAGTCTAATAGTCTGTGATAACTGAATCCTGCCAACAACCATATATGTGAACTGGGAAGAGGATCCTCTGCAAGTCAAACCTTCATATGGAACTATAGCTTAATGTAACCTCATGAGATACCTTAGGCCAGAGGCACCCAGATTCTTGACCCATTACTGTTGTTGTTGGAATGTGCCATCGAGTTGGAGCTGACTCATAGCAACCCCTCCTTGGGTTTCCGAGGCAGTATCACTACGGAAGTAGATTGCCCCATCTTCCTTCCGAGGAGTGGCTGGTGGGTTTCGCCAGCCTTCTGGTTAGCAGTCGAGTGCCTTAGGCATTATGCTACCAGAGCTCACTCTTGACCCACAGGAACTATGATATAATAAATGTTTGTGGTTATGAGCCATTAAATTTAGGGGTAATTACATAAGTAATAGAAATAGATAACTAATAGAGCAATAGTTAACTAAAACAAAACAAATGCCAATCACAAGAAAGTAGATTCAAGTTGTCCTATAATTTTCTAGTGGTAATTTTGTGTAATGAGCATTTTTAAGTAGTTACTAACCACGACTATAATTTCACCCATTGGTCTGGTCTGGGAAACCTGTGGGTCCCTAAGACTGTCTCAGAGGGTGCCTGAAGTCAAAACCATTTTTATAATTCTGGGATGTTATTTGCTTCTTATGAAGTGTATGGTGGGTGGTGTTTACCAGAGGCTACATGACATGTGATTATGTCATTGTTTTGACAGTTTACAGAATGTATAATTGTGTAATGTGCTTTCTAGAATTTTCAAAAGTCATGATTAAAGATGTAAATATATGTCAATATATAAAAAATTGATTGACTCAGTTTTTCTCATACTTTTGTTGTAGTTATGTGCCATCGATTTGGACCCAACTCATAACGACCCCCCGCCTTGGGTTTCCGAAGCAGTATCACTATGGAAGTAGATTGCCCAACCTTCCTTCCCAGGAGTGGCTGGTTAGCAGTCAAGTGCCTTAGGCACTATGGTACCAGAGCTCCTAAACAGCTATCTTCAATTATACCTGGTATGTTCCCTGTAACCTCAATATCATCCAATGAAGTTTTATTTTGAAATTTCAAAATTTTCCTTGCATCTACATGGAAACACAACAAGAAGTACACTTTTGTTGTCTTATTTTGCAGTGCTATGTTAGAATTTTATTACTTTAAATTTCTAATATTATAGATATCAATAGGTATAACCCTGATAAGTAAAAGTTCTTTGGAGCCTTCACTAATTTTTAAGAGTATGAAGGAGTTATGAGACCAAAAGTCTTGAGAAGTGCTGGTTCAGTCCATCTTGACAGATATTGAACTCCCATATGTCATAGGAACCATTATTTTGCTAGGTTACTATGAATGATACAAAAGTATGAACATAACCTTTACTCTTCAGTTGCTTAAAATATACTTATGGATTTAAGACTAAGGTGTGGAAAAGTTATTGTCTGATATAAACTGTAAAGTTAAGTGTTGTAGTTTGATTGTTGTTGTTGTTGTTAGGTGCGGTTGAGTCGTCTCCAACTCATAGCGACCCCATGCACAGCAGAACGAAATACTGCCCCATCCAGCGCCAGCTCCACGATGCCTGCTATACTTGAGCCCATCATCACAGCCACCGTGTCAATCCATCTCGTTGAAGGCCTCTCGCTCTTTCGTTGACCCTCCACCTTACCAAGCATGACATCCTTCTCCAGGGAATGGTCCCTTCTGACAACATGACCAAAATAGGTGAGAGGAAGTCTGGCCATTCTCGCTTCCAAGGAGCATTTCGGGTGCACTTCCTCCAGGACAGATCTGTTAGTTCTTTTAGCAGTCCATGGTTCTTTCAGCTTTCTTCGCCAGCACCACAACTCAAAAGCATCAACTCTTCTTTGGTCTTCCTTATTCATTGTCCAGCTCTCACATGCATACGAGGTGATTGGAAATATCATGGCTTGTGCCAGGTGCACCTTAGTCCCCAATGAGATATCCTTGCTCCTCAGCACTTGAAACAGTTCCTTCGTGGTTGACCTTCCCAATGCTACATGTCGTCTAATGTCCTGACTGCTGCTTCCATTGGCATCGATTGTAGAACCAAGCAACGTGAATTCTTTGACAACCTCAATCTTCTTTCCATTTATTGTGATGCTGCTCATTGGTCCAGTTGTGAGGATTTTTGTTTTCTTTATATTGAGAGGTAATCCATACTGCAGACTGTATTCTTCAACCTTCATCAGTAAGTGCCTCAAGTCATCCTCACTTTTAGCAAGCAAAGTTGTATCATCTGCATATCTCAGGTTGTTAATGATTCTTCCTCCAATCCTGAGACCACGTTTTTCTTCATATAGTCCAGCTTCTCAGATTATTTGCTTAGCATATAGATTGAATAAGTGTGGGGAAAGATACAACCCTGACGCACTCCCTTCCTGATTTTAAACCATATGGTGTCCCCTTGTTCCATTCCAATGACAGCCTCCTGGTCAAGGTACAGGTTCCTCATGAGTACAATCAAGTGTTTGGGAATTCCCATTCTTCTCAATGTTACCTATAATTTGTCATGATCCACACAATCAAATGCCTTTGCACAGTCAGTAAAACACAAGTAAACATCTTTCTGGTGTTCTTTGCCTTGAGCCAAGATCCATCTGACAACAGCTATGATATCCCTTGTTCCATGTCCTCTTCTGAATCCAGCTTGTAGTTTGATTAGGTGCCATCAAGTCAATTTTGACTCATAGTGACCCCACAGGACAGAGTAGAACAACTCCATAGGATTTTCTAGGTGCTGTAATTTATGGTAAGGAGCTGTGATGGTGTAGTGCCTAAGGCATTTGACTGCTAACCAGAAGGTTGGCAGTTCAAATCCACCAGCCGCTCTGAGGAAGGAAGACTGGGCAATTTACTTCAGTAAAGATTTACTGCCTCAGAAACCCAAAGGGGGTTGCTATGAGTAGGAATCGACTCAATGGCAGTGAATTTTTTTTTCTTTTTTTGTAATTTATGATAACAGATCTCCAGGTCTTTCTTATGTTGAGCTGCTGAGTGGGGGGTTTGAACCACAAAACTTTTGATTAGCAGCCAACTGCTTAACTGTTGTGCCACTAAACCAAAAACCAAACACAATGCCATTGAATTGAGTCCAACTGATAACCACCTCTCCCTGGGTTTCCGAGAAGTATCTCTATGGAAGTAGATCGCCCAACCTTCCTTCCGAGGAATGGCTGGTGGATTTGAACTTCCAGCCTCGGGTTAGCAGTCAAATGCCTTAGGCACTATGCCACCAGCACTCTCATTGTGCAACTAGTGCTCCTTAAATGTTGTAGTAGAAAGCATAAGTGCAATACAAGTACATAAGAGGACAGGTTGGGGATGTCAGAGTCATTGGAGAATGACTAATGCTGAAAGAAAGGCATTCTGTCTCCTAATGAGAGCCTATATGGATATGAAGAGAAAATAGGAAGAGAAAACAGTGGGAAAATGTGAGGGTGTGAGGTAATTAAAGCAAAGTCTTCAGAGCTCTTAGCCACATGTTGTGCTTTGATCTGGGGGATTTTCATGGAAGCTCTATCTGCCAGGTGCATTCTACTTGGACGGATGACCTGATGGGCATCACCTTCAAATGGCAAGTGCAATTCAGACTCATAGTTCTGTGACAAAGAAGTTTGGAACCTTGTGTCCTGTAAAACTCAATTTAGTCATACTGAAATCTATACCCAGAATTTTGAAGATGTTGCTAATGTTATATATGTATTAGGCTCAACATGTTTTCTACTTGGACATCATGTATTTTGGTGAAAAGAGAAAAAAAAGTTATTTTACTGCATAGAAGTCACTGCTTCAATTTAACCAGTAAGAATAAGAAAACAAAGTTTCTAGTCTGCAATGTAAAAGTGTAGCTTTTTTCTGCTAGCTTCAGCTTTCTGACTCTCAATTTCACTATCTGTAAAAGAGGGATATTTGTCCCAGGTACTTCATGAGGTTTCTAGAATGATCATACAAGAGCATTGATGTGACAGTGTACTGGAAACTGTAAGGCCCTACCTGACTTTTTTTTTTTTTTTTTTTTTAATAAGGCTAACATGTATTGAGCACTTATTTCATGCCAGGTACTATGTATGATAAGCTTGTTCCATGCATTATCTCACTTATTCTTATGATTAAGTTCATCTGTTCTTATTAAACCCAGCATGTATTAAGTGCTTCATTGATACATGGCACACAGAACAGAATGTCTTAACAGTAAATCCAAAAAACAAACAAAACAGGAATCAAATATTCTGTTTACTGAATACTTCCCTAACTTTTGGCCTCTAGGAAACAGAAAAAAGAGTTTGTTCTAAAAGAGATGCATCTGTCCTTCTCTAATATAGGCAAGAAGTCCAGGATGTGTATATAAGAAAATTATTTATAAATTACAGCAAAATGCCCTTAATGAAGATCATTTTTTCTTCTAGTCAGAAACGTCATACCTGGGGTGGGCCATGCTAAAATATTAAAAAAGCGAACAGAGACTTGTGTGTTGCTATGTTGCTGAACACGTTCCACCAGAACTTCTGGACTAAGATGGACTAAGAGGAAAGGCCTGGCCATGTATTTCTGAAAGCAAACAATAAAAACCCTATGGATCCACATACAACAATTGGTCTTGACTCATCTGGAACTAAAGAGAAGGAAGGAAACCAAGACTCAAAGAAGAAACTAATCCACAGGCCAATAGCCCACACGAACCACAGCATCTTCTAGCCTGAGACCAGGAGAACTAGATGGTGCCCAGCTACCACTACTGACGGCTCTGATCAGGGACACAATGGAAGGTCCTGGATAGAATTGGAGGAACATGTAGAACAATTCTAATTCCTCAAAGGCCAGACCTACTGAACCAATAGCTACTAGAGGAATCCCCAAGACTATTGTTGTAAGATATCCTTTCAACTTAGCACTGAAGCTACTCCTGGAGGTCACCTTTCAACCAAATAATCGATTGGCTTATAAAATAAACAATATCACCATGAGTAATGTGCTTTCTTAAACAATCAGCTGTATGAGACCAAACAGTCAACAAAAGCAAAGATGAGAAGGCGAGAAGGGGAAGGGAAGGTAGATCAGTGGAAACAGAACAAACAGAATGTAAATAATGGGAATGCTGACACATTGTGAAAATTGTAATTAATGTCATGGAACAATCTGTATACAAATTGTTAAATGGGAACATAATTTGCTGTGTAAATATTCACCTAAAACACAATAAAATACTTTTTACAATGAATAAAGTAAACAGATATGATCTTTGTGATCAAATTGGAAAAAACAAAAACAAAATCTCTGTGGATCACGGTGATCTAGCATGGGGATGGTGTGCTATTGTTGTTGTTAGGTGCTGACAAGTGGGTTCTGACTCATAGTGACAGAACAACGGAAGAAAAACTGCCTGGTCCTGTGTCATGCTCACAGTCCTTGCCATGCTTGAGCCCATCATTGCAGCCACTGTGTCAATCCATCTTGTTGAGCGTCTTTTCCTTCTTCACTGACCTTCTGCTTTACCAAGCATGATGTCCTTCTGTAGAGACTGGTCCTTTCTGACAACATGACCAAAGTGCATGAAACAAAGTCTGGCCATTCTTGCTTCTAAGGAGCATCCTGGCTATATCTCTTCCAAGACGGACTTGTTCCTTCTTTTGGCAGTCCGTGGTATTTTCAATATTCTTTGCCAACAACATAATTCAAATGTGTCAACTTCAGCTTTCACATGCATATGAGGCTATTGAAAATACCATGGCTTGAGTCAGGGACACCTTAGTTTTCAAAGTGACATCTTTGCTTTTTAATACTTTAAAGAGGTCTTTTGCAGCAGATTTGCCCAATGCAAATCAGTCATCTGATTCCTTGACTACAGCTTCCATGGGTGCTGAATGTGGAATCCCTGACAACCTCAATATTTTCTCCATTTATGCTGATGTTGCTTATTGATCACGGTGTACAGATTTTTATTTTCTTTATGTTAAAGTGTAATCCACACTGAAGACTGTAGTAAGATAGGCAATGTTTTTCTCTATTGTGTATGGGGTTGCCACGAGTTGAGGGCCTACTGGATGACAGCTAATAATAATAATACCACTTAAAAGCGATGACCCCTGGTCAACATAGCTTCAAAACTCCCTTAAACATAAAAGATATATTTGGAAGTTTTGGAGAAGAGAGAGTGGAATAAGAGATCATGGAAGGGTAGGGGAGGAAGTGAAGAGACCAGGCAACCTGGCTTATTAGGCAAGACAGGTGCAGGAACATGTGACTTGGGTTAATGTATAGACAGACTCTACATGCTAGGCTTAGCTAAACTTCCATGGAGAAAAGGGAGACGGCCGGCAGTATGCCTTTAGTCCCAGGCAAAATGGGCTCCATTGATCACACAGAAATACTTGCATTAAAAATCATGTAGGTGCCTCTGTCTTTTGAGAATGGTGCTCAGCCATGACATGGCATGATCCACTCTTGTGACTAACACAGTTCAAGACCCAGAAATTGCCTCTTTGCATCTCATGCCCTTTGTCTTCTAATAGTATCTG
Organism: Orycteropus afer afer; assembly: GCF_000298275.1. Taxonomy (NCBI): domain Eukaryota; kingdom Metazoa; phylum Chordata; class Mammalia; order Tubulidentata; family Orycteropodidae; genus Orycteropus; species Orycteropus afer. Next base: position 511,253 of record NW_006921620.1, on the reverse strand, counting down.
AAGCTATGAGAGTTTGTAGATTGTGCCACCATGTAGGCAGGAGACAGACCCTGCTCTGGAGCTCAGGGAGGATTTGAGTGGCAGAAGCACTTAAGTAAGAGAAAAGACAAATTAACTTGTCAAATCCTTTCTCTCAGATAGTGTGAATGCTATAGATTCCTGCATAATAAAGTATCATTTCTCAGTAGTATTAAGCATCCATTTCTTGCTTCTCTTTGTGTTCCAATTTGGTTCTAAAATACTCAGGAATTAGCAGTATTCACTATAGTTGCATAAGATAGACAAGGAAGATTTGAAACAATTCATATCCGTCTTAAATTATACAGTAAAACCTGTGAAGGCCAGAATCTACATAAGGCAGAAACCTATCAGAGGAGGAAAATTAAAATATTTTTGCATTAAAATGAGCAATAGAAAAGTGGTAAGACTGTACCTTGCTAAAGGTAGAAAAATTGTGAGACCTGTTAAAACAAGACAGTCTTATCAAGTTCCAGCTCTCACAGGTTTCACTGTATATGTAAGTCTAGATGTAACATTCAAGAAGCACAATACCTATTCTTTACATTGGTAACTAGTGGACACTGAATGCTAGAACTGCAACAAGTTCTATTTTCACAAAAATATGTAATTAACACTTTCAAACATTAAATTTAAAATTCAGCTTTATTTAAATAATTTAAACGTTTACTGAGGGCAAAGTCTATGAGATTAGTTAATAAACAACTAGATATACCATCCAGAATAAAACAAAAATAGCAAGTCAGTTGCCATGGAGCCATTGGCAAGGCTTTCAATGGCTGTGATCTTTTGGAGGCAGATCACAAGACCTTTCCTCCAAGGTGTCTTTGGGTGGATTGTTGTTGTTGTTGTTATGTGCCATCGAGTCGGACCCGACTCATAGCGACCCCTCCTTGGGTTTCCGAGGCAGTCTCACAAAGGAAGTAGATTGCCCCATCTTCCTTCCGAGGAGTACTGCTTCAATTTAACCAGTAAGAATAAGAAAACAAAGTTTCTAGTCTGCAATGTAAAAGTGTAGCTTTTTTCTGCTAGCTTCAGCTTTCTGACT
>NW_006921620.1:497474-510087 GCF_000298275.1 Orycteropus afer afer | reverse complement strand
CCATCTTCCTTCCGAGGAGTGGCTGGTGGGTTTGAACCGCCAGCCTTCTGGTTAGCAGTCAAGTGCCTTAGCCACTATGCTACCAGAGCTCCTATTGGAGCCACCAAATTTTTGGTTTGTAGTCGAACACTTAACCATTTGTGCCATCCAGAATATTGATCCTAACTTCAAAAGCATTTGTTTGGTCATCTATGGAACATATTTTTAAATTTGTTATTGGGAAACATGATCTCAACTGTTTCAGTAGCAATTCAGTGATTATGTAAAATTTTTTCTGAGTCATCCAAAAGTTAAAACACTTTGATGAAACAAGGTGATGACCTTAAAATCACTCTTGGACACATGATGGAAATGCTGCCTAAATGCTGTAAAAACAATTAAATTTAACTTAGAGAAGATATTAGATGCACCAAACAGTTCATTAAAAACAGAGATCCTCAAATAAAATATAAATCATGATCTTTGGTGAAAAATGAAATTAATTTTTGAATTCATGCCTTGCATAGTTATTTGATGTGAAATGTTGCTTGTTATTAATATTACCAAAAGCTAACAAAAAAAATCAAACAGATATGAGTTTGACTATTTTGCTTTTATAAGAACTAAGAAATATTTTTTAAAAATCTTAGAGGACATGGTTTTTCTAAAACAAAATAATTACAAAATATTTGTTGCAAGACATGTTGCAAAGTATGCGACAAAAAATGATATTCCAGTACAATATAAGGACATTAGAGCAAGGAAATTAATATTTTTACCTACCAAGTAGATTGCTCATGTACAAATAATTCCCAATATTTTTTTCATTTTAAAGAAGACCATATTTCTGTCCATGATAGCTCTGAGTATTCTTTTAGAGATTTGAGTAAGTTGAACAATGTCTTGCAATATTTTGTTTCCTTTATAGTAACCCAATATTAGAAAATTTGAAATAAGGATATAAGACATAAGAGTGACAGTGACGTATTGGATGAGAATAAAATAGTTTATAACAATTTCTGCAGTTATGCTAATTTGTCACAAGTGACTCCATTGCAGGTTTTGAATGTATGTAAAATTCATATATCATTTCTTAATTTAAGTATCTGTATAAGAACTTTATTGATAATTCCAGTTGATTCTGCCTCCTCAACAGAAATGCCTCTAAATTGAAATAATAAAATATATATATATATACATAGGACTTCCAGTAAGATGGAGGAATAGGCAGACAAGCTTCACAGACCCTCTTCAACAAAGAAAAGACAAACCAATTGACAGAGAAAAAAAGATCATCCTGGAGCCCTGAGCTTTGGAAGGAAGTATACAGAAGTGGACTAGGCACCAACTAGTGGAAAAACCTGAACAAAAACAGTGAGTATGGAGATGGTCGGAGCAGTGGACTGTCAGCTACTCTGATGGGAGCAACAGCCTGAATATTTCCAGGTGGTATTGGGACCTGATAATTGACCTAAAGATCAGCTCTGGTCGCCAAGGGCTGCAGGGACAATTGCACTGGTGACCTGTAACTAGGAAGAGAAATAGCATGTGGACTTATGGCTGTCCAGAGGGTGTAGCTGTTTTGATTGTTTACAAGCTACAGCCATTTTGGTTATTTAAAATGACCAAGGGTGCAGCCATTTTGAACCTTTACAAGTGGTGGCCATTTGGATATTTAAAGTGACCAAAGGTGCAGCCATTTTGAATCTTTATGAGTGGTGGCCATTTGGGATTTTAAAGTGACAGCACTCTCATTTGGATTCCACAGACCTAAGAATAGGATCTGTTTGCCAAGGACAGCAAGGACATACAGGAGGCTGACAACGGGAAACGAGACAGGTGGTGAGTGTATAAGTGCTGCCAACTAGCAAATAGAGGAGCACAGCAGAGTACCCTGCTTATGTAGATAACATCCAAAGAAAACAAAAATTGTGGGCAAGTCAATCCAACATACAGTCACCAATTAAATATAAACACAAAAACATCACAATGCCTTGGAGACAACAGAGCATCACAGTCCACACAAAGAAGCAAGATAAAACAGGAGAAACAAGGGACCAGATATACAGACCCAAAACACATCCCAGAGGAAGACACAGCATTGGAACACCCTGATAAGGAATTCAAAAGAATTATACTTAAGTATCTTCAACGGATTGAGAGACAGATCAAGGAAAACAATGACAAAATTGAGGAAAACAGAGAAAACCCTAGAACAATTTCAAAAAACAATACAAGAACAAAATGACAAAATAAATGAAAAATTAGAAATGATACAAAATCTACACATAGAAATCCAGAAGATTAATACTAAATTTTCAGAAATAGATAAGACATTGAATGGGCAAAGGTACAGTAGAATTGAATCAATGGAAAACAGAATTAGTTAGATTGAAGACAAATACCTCGATATTTCTTTGGAAAGGGATCAATTAGAAAAAAGATCAAAACAAAATGAAGAAAGCCTAAGATTCATGTGGGATACCGTCAAAAGGAATATCCTATGTGTCATCAGAATTCCAGAACAGGAAGAGACAAATAATACCACAGAAAAAATTGTCAAAGATTTGTTGGAAGAGAATTTTCCAGGTATGGTGAAAGATAAGAATATACCCATTCAAGAAGTCCAATGAACTCCAAATAGGATAGACCCCAAAAGAAAATCACCAAGACATATCATCATCAAACTCACCAAAACCAGACAAGAATCCTGAAAGTAGCATAAAAAACAAAAAGTTACCTACCAATAAGACTAAGCTCAGATTTCTCAGTGGAAACCATACAGGCAAGAAGACAATGGGATGGTATGTATAAAACCCTGAAAGATAAAAATTTCTAACCAAGAATTACATACCCAACAGAATTGTCCCTCAAATGTGATGGTGAAATTAGGACATTTCCAGTTAAGCTGAAATTAAGGGGATTTGTTAAAACCAGACCAATTTCACAAGAGATGCTAAAGGGAGCCCTTTGGACAGAGAAGCAACAACAGCAAACAACAACTGACCATTAACATACATGGTGACATTACCCATAAACCCACCCAGCTATGGAAGTATCCAAAGTAAATAAGCCTACACAATTGTAAACAGGGAACCAGACATCAATTGACAAATGAGGACAACTATAAACCAAAAAGAGGGAAAAAATTGTGTCATTACAGAACTTCTAAATGGTAGGGAACTCAAGACAATTACAAGATAGAATGGACTGTTCTCAACTTGGGAAGAAAACTATAAATCACAGGGTAACCTCAAAGAAAAATGATAAACCTTCACATCAAAATAAGAAAGAGGACTGGCACAAATATTTAGCCAATACTAAAACAATAGCAATGAAGGAAGTAATAATATGATTCACAAACAAGACGAGCTCAGCACAGAAAATTATATGGCAAAAAGAAATTGACACCATGAAAAAGCACATAATAAAAATGACAGCAACAAATTCATACTTGTCGACAATCACATATCTGGCAAGGGACTTATCTCTAAAATCTATAGAGAACTCCAACACCTCAATAGCAAAGGAATTAACAATCTAATTGAAAAATGGACAGAAGACATGAATAGAGACTTCACCAACGAGGATATTCAGGTGACTAGCAAATACATGAAGAGATGCTCACAATCATTGGCCATAGTTTTTGTTATGTTGTTATGTACCGTCGAGTCAGACCTGACTCACAGCGACCCCTCCTTGGGTTTCTGAGGCAGTATCACTACAGAAGTAGATTGCCCCATCTTCCTTCCAAGGAGTGGCTGGTGGGTTTGAACTGCCAGCCTTCTGGTTAGCAGTCAGATGCCTGAGGCACTATGCTATCATCAGAGAGATATAAATCAAAACAATGAGATACCATCTCACCCCAGCACTGATGGCAAGGTTCAGTGAGACAGAAAATAACAAATGCTGGCGGGAATGTGGAGAGATTGGGACTCTCATACACTGCTGGTGGAACTGTGAAGTTATACAACCACTGTGGAAAGCAGTATGGCCTTTCCTTAGAAAGCTGGAATTGAAGATACCATTTGACCCAGCAATCCCATTACTAGGTATATATCCTAGAAAGGTGAGAGCCAGGACAGGAATAGATATATGCACACTCATGTTCCTCGTAGCACTATTTACAATAGCAAATAGATGGATACAACCTATGTGCCTATCACTGGAAGAGTGGATTACCAAACTATGATACATATACACAATGGAATGCTATGCAGCACTAAAGAATAATGTAGAGTCTGCAAAACACCACATAACATGGATGAACTTGGAGGACATTATGCTGAGTGAAATAAGTCAATCACAGATGGACAAATATAATATTAGTTCATTGTTGTAGAGGGTCAAGGAAAGGTTTATATGTGAAGGGAAATTCTCTTTGTTGGTTGCCAGGAGTGGGAGGAGAGGGGAGGGAACACTGCAAAATAAATAAATAGCATTAACCCATGTCACTTTAATTTTGTGTATTTCACTGTACATAGGTTATATTTCAATAAAATGCACTTAAAAATATATATATCTGAAAAACTACAATGACTTAAGAAATATAGTCTAATTTGTCATTACTGTCAACATAACACAAATCAGGTGAAGATTTTTGTTATACCAATATAATTAGTGATTTTGCTGAAATGAAAGAAGAAAAATTAATTTTATGTAATAAATACATAATAATAGTTAATGAATTATGTATGTTTTTATTACTCATCCAAGTATCACCAGCTCATCACAGAGCACCCAGACATGTACAGTAGTAATTAATTCAGTCATCTTTGATATTTTGCTGACAGTGACATAAAACATAATTTTGCACACATTTTCTCAATTTTATCATTTTGAATATTTATTGGTTAAGGTAAGAAGATAGAAGATATTTTAACAGTTTGTTAGCTTGGTTTATAACTTCTAAATATTTAGACATAAGGTCTTTAGGCCTTTATTTTTCTCTTGCCCTGGGCCTGACAAATGGTTAGAATGGAGGATTTGCTGCCTGGAGAAGAAAAGGATATCAACTTGGGTCCTATCCTTCCCTGGTAGATAACCACACAGGCCCTTAGGAGAAGCTGAGAAGGCCAAGTTCTGATTTCACATCCCTTCCCTTCTCTCATACACAGCAGGAGACACACACACTCCTCCCCCACATTCTCACTGATGTCCAACCGTCTTTAACAAGAGGATAAACTTCTACAGTAACATTTAAAAATGCAAATGCACAATTAAGGTGACACTTTCATGTGAATGACTTTTAGTTGGTGTAATTAGTCCTCCAGTTTCTATATCTTCTAACTAAATCATTCATTAATTAAGCGTATCACTGTAGGGCAGTTCTCATTGGCCAATTGGTCATGTTTGGTTTGGAGAAGAGAAGAAAGGGGAGCTGAAGAATTGAGATTGGTTTCAAGATACGTAAAGGATTTCCCTGAGAGATTATACCAAATCTGCCTGGAGTGACACAGAGAATGGTGTGCAGGCTATGTCTTACGCAAGGGTGATCAGGTGAGGGCAAGTGAAGGCTGAGATCCAGCTTTTGCTCTGCTTACCAAGCTATATGTTCTGGTGCCAGACTGAGTCTGACCAGAACTTGCACTCTTCTCTCATTTCTGCAAAGGTGGGTTAACTGCATTAACTGGGGCCCTGTCTGTATGGCTTCAGAGGACAGAATTAGGTTTGAAAGATGAACATCATATTAATGTTGATTTGTGGTTAGTATAAGGAAAAGATGGTTTATAAACTTGATTTCCTAAGTTTACAGACAAAATTTATAAAATCTCATTTAATCTTTGTAACAACCTTATACAAGTGTTGTTCTAAGTGTATAAGGTACACTTAATGGCTCTCACTTTACAGAAAACTGAGATGGAAAAGTTCAGCAACTTGCCCAGTGTTAATAAGTGGCAGACATAGAATGCAAAGCCAGGCTTTTCCATTTTAAAAAATCAAACAAAAACAATTAAACAGAAAAAACCATGTTCATTCTACTCTACACTGTGATCCTGCTTTAAAATAATTCGGGCAGTTCTGTCATTTAATGGGCTCTTTCAGAAGCTAGCAATTCTCATATTCCATTAAGTGTTTAAGAACAGATTGAATGCCAACTCATCAGTACGTCATAAAGGCAATTTCATGTACCCAGTGAGCAGATTTACCAAGCCATGATAATACAATCCAGATCTGGTCAGGAAACCAAAAGTCACTCTGTATTTCAAGTACGAAGGGTTTTAATGCAACACTTGGAAAGCCACCCATTGGAAAGTTGAGGGAACCAAGATCAGGAAGGCCACCAACAATAATCTTGTAGTGCCTAAGGCATTTGATTGCTGACTAGAAAGCTGGCAGTTCAAACCTACCAGCCACTCCTCGAAAAGAAGATTGGGCAATCTACTTCCGTAAAGATACCACCTCGGAAACCCAAGGAGGGGTCTCTATGAGTCAAATTGACTCGAGAGCAGTGAGTTTGTTTGTCTGTTTGTTTTTCCAGACTAAAGCAGGTAGGTTCACTAACAAACCAAAGCAAGGCCATTGGCATGAAGTTGATTCTTGCTTACAGCAACACTAAAGGACAGAGTACAACTCCCCTGTAGGGTTTCCAAAGCTGTAAATATTTGTACAGAAAGCAGATCGCCACATTTTCTCCTGTGGAGCGGCTAGTGAGTTTGAGCTGCTGGCCTTTTGGTTAGCAGCCAAGCACTTTAATCACTGAGCCACCGGGCTCCTTTGTTTCACTAGAGTACACCTGAAAAATCACTGCAAATTCTTAGAAGCTCTAGAAAGTTCCTGTTCTCCATCTCAGTTTGTAGCATCAATGGAAGTAATTCTTAAGAATCTCACCTGGAAGCTCCTTAGAATCTCACATCTACCGATGCTCCTGGTTGCCACTGCATCCTGAGAATTATGATTACTCCTTCATTTGACAGCTAACCAGAAGGCTGGCAGTTCAAACCCACCAGCCACTCCTCTGAAGGCAGGCTGGGCAATCTACTACTTCCTTAGTGATATCGCCTCAGAAGCCCAAGGAGGGGTCGCTATGAATCGGGTCTGACTTGAGGGCACATAACAACAACAACAACAACCTTCTCTTGGACCTTTCAATTCACACAAAAGTGTCTCTCATTGGAAGATTTTCACCCAGAACCATATAGGGAAGGGGATTCTGGGGAATGTAGTTCCCAACTTGAAGAAGGGAAGGAGGTTGAGTTGACAACAGATTCTCTGTCAAATTCTCTAAGCCTTTTCCCATCGTAGAGATGTAGGACTTTATTATGTGTACTTACTAATCATCATACCTCCTCTTATTTTATAGGGAATTGGAGGTTAAAAGAGCAAGAAGTTATTAGGTCTCTTCAAGGGACTGTGGAAGGGAAGGCTGGAGCTATAAATTTTCACAACTGTCACTATTTTGTCTAAGATTTGAGACTGAAGCACCTTTCATTGGGCTGCACAAAAAAGAAAAAAAAAGTACATAGTTACAAAATCAGACCTATTCCTCAAGCTTTAGAAAGATTACAAGGATTATATTTGTAGGGTATATACTCTAAAGAGAATGTTTATGAGACTATCATTGTGTGTGGTGAATCATAAATTTATCTGGAAGGAACCTAGAAATCATGTGGTCCCAGATGCACCAAACCACCTCTGACTTCCTGGGAATAGTGGCATCACTGGAGTATGATTGGGAGGTGTGGGTAGTAACAGCACATCTCTCATTGAGAATTCTGGTAAACCATGAACAAGGAGGAATGGAGGCAAGCAAGTAACAATACATTTGGAAAGCTATCTCTTGAAGATTCAAACCTACCAATATGGCCCAACTTAGCAATTGTCAACACCCTTATTTTTTTAGCAACAGCCTAGGGAGGTTAAGAGAGTAAGTAAAATCTCAAGCAAATTAATGACAGAATCAAGACTGGAACTCAAATGTCCTGATACCCAACTCAAGGTGTTTTCCAAGATACTACCTCTCATTCTATCTGTCTATCTATCCATCCATCCATCCATCATTCCATTCTTGTATCTACCTCTCTGTCTTTCTATATCCATCTAATCATTTAGCTATGTAATCTCTCAACATAACCATCCATGTATGTACATAAGACTCTAGGAAGACATGAGAATGTATCTATTTCTCTTTCTAGAGTTAATAGAAGAAGGGGACTAAGAAACAGAAGAGCTATTGATTTTGTTTGTTTATTTTGTCTCCTACCTGAGTAAAGAAAAAAGTTTTAGTCTGTAACACAGCATCATAGAAATAGCAGGATCTATGATTTTTTCCAATAGGTAATTCCAGCTGAAGACAGTGTATTTGAAAAACAACCTAGTGTGCTGCAATATTAAAACAGTAGGCCACTATGGCTATAATATACTAGCTATTGATAATGAGATTACAGACTCCAGTCTCCCTTCTGTGTCCCAGCACTCAATTTTGTTGTTGGGGAACACCCACTGATGAAGTGAGGGAAAGACGTTGGTTGGTGTGATCAAGTCCTTTGCTTATATTTGGTATAAGAACTTTTGTGGCTTTATAAGTATCAGTCAAGTCTCATACTCTGACATTATCTCAGGAAGTGAATAGTTAAAATAACTTCCTCAAAGTTAGAAAACCATGTCTCTATTTACATACCCAAATCTAATCACACTATTTATGCATGTGGTTTGTTTATTGTATTGTAAGTAATATTCTCTTTTGCCAAGCCTTAGGGGAATATTAATCAAGTTCATTAATTATTAAACATATGGCTTACATCTGAAATATTTGTCTGAAATTGGGGGCTGCATTTTAAGAGACACATTGATAAACTAATGTGTGTTCAGAGGGTAAGCAGGATTAATAACAGTATAAAATATATTCTCTAAAAAAATTTATTCTTTTGAGTACTGCGCTAAAGACATTACATAAGCTTTCAGTTTTAATTCTAACATTATTTTACCTTTGAGTAAGTCGAGGATTACAAAGATTGAGTGCCACGGTCACATAACAAATGACTGAGGTTATAAAACAAACCCCAATGCCTGTACCTGAACTTACAGCCACCCATTTTCCCACAAGGACCCTGGAAACCATCCCAGTCGAGAAGCTGTAGAAGAACTGACAGAGCTTGTGCTGATGAAGGAAAGACTTGGGACCAATGGAGAGTTTTCTAGAAGACATATTTTATCTCATTATAAGGAAGCACCCATGCTTAAAATTAAGCCAAAGTTGAATGATCCTTTCTTATTAATAGATAAAAAGTTTCAACTCTAAGATGTGTAGAATCTATGAAATGAGAAAAAATGAAATAGTAAATTTTTTTTTTCCATTTCTGCTTTGTCATTGTTGTTAAGTGCCATCTAATCAGTTCTGACTGATAGCAACCATATGTACAACAGAAGGAAACACCGCCTTGTCCAGAGTCATCCTTACAATTGTTGCTGTGCTTGAATCCATTGTTGCTGCCACCTTGTTGTGTCAATCCATCTGGTCAAAGGTCTTCTTTTTTTGCTGACCATCTATCAGGCATGATGTCCTTCTCCAGGGACTGGTCCTTCCTGATAACATGTCTAAAGTATATGAGACAAAGTCTTGCCATCCTTGTTTGTAAGGCACATTCTGCCTCTACCTCTTCCAAGATATATTTGTTTGTTCTTCTGGTGGTCCGTGAAACGTTTAATATTCTTTGCCAATACCATAATTCAAAGGCATCAATTCTTCTTCAGTCTTCTTTGTTAACTGTCCATCTTTTGCATGCATATGAGGCAATTAAAAAATACTATGGCTTGGGTCAGTTACACCTTTGTCTTCAAAGTGACATCTTTGCTTTTTAACACTTTAATGAGATCTTTTGCAGCAGATTTATCCAATGCAATATGTGGTTTTATTTATTGACTTCTGCTTCCATGGGCATTGATTGTGGATCTAAGCACAATGAAACCCTTGACAACTTCAATCTTTTTTTCTGTTTATCATGATGCTGCTTATTGGTCCAGTTGTGAGGATTTTTGTTTTCTTGTATTTAGGTGTAATCCATGCTGAAGGCTATAGTCTTTGATAAATGCTTGGTCCTCTTTGCTTTCAGCAGGCAAGGTTGTGTCATCTGCTGGTTGTTAATGAGTCTTCCTCCAATCGTGATGCTATATTGTTCTTCATCTAGTCCAGTTTCTTGGATTTTTGCTCAGGATACAGATTGAATAAGTATGATGAAAGGATACAACTCAGACACATACCTTTCCTGATTTTAAACCATGTAATATCCCCTTGTTCTGTTTAAATGACTACCTGTTGATCTATGTAGAGGTTCCACATGAGCAAAATAAAAAGTCTCTAATCTCATGTGCCAAATTGAATGACAAACTAAAGAGGAATGGCATCACATTTATTGTAAAAAAAAAAAAAAGAAGAAAAAGAAAATATCAAGATCAACCCTGAAGTACAATGCTGTCAGTGATAGGATAATATCCATATGCCTACATGGAAGAGCAGTTAATATGACTACTACTGAAATTTATACATCAACCACGAAAGCCAAAGATGAAGAAATTAGAGATTTTTACCAACCTCTGCAGTCTGAAATTGACTGAATATGCAATCAAGATCCATTTATAATTACTGGAGATTGGAATGTAAAAATTGAAAACAAAGAAGCATCAAAAAAGAAAAAAGAAAACAAACTCACTACTGTTGAGTCAAATCCGACTCATAGTGACCCTTCTTTGGGTTTCCGAGGCAGTATCTCTACGGAAGTAGATTGCCCCATCTTCCTTCCGAGGAGTGGATGGTGGTTTGAACTGCCAGCTTTCCGATTGGCAGTCAAGTGCCTTAGGCACTATGCCACCAGAGCTCCTGAAGCATCAGTAGTTAGAAAATGTTGCCTTGGTGATAGAAATGATGCCAGGGATCATATGATATAATTTTGCAATAATTTTGCAAGATCAACAACTTACTCACTGCAAATACCTGTTTTCAACAACATAAATTGTTACTATACTTATGGAAGAAACTCTGGTGGTACAGTGATTAAAGCATTTGGATGCTATCCAAAAGATCTGCAGTTCCAACCCGCAGTAGGAGAAAGGTGAGGCATTCTGCTTCCATAAAGATTTACAGCCTTGGGAAGACTATGGGGGAGTTCTCCTCTGTCCTGTAGTTGGAATCCACTTGATGGCAGTAGACTTTTTGTTTGTTTGTTTAATCACAAGGACCTGGCCAGATGGAATACACAGGAATCAGATCAACTACCTCTGTGAAAAAAGGCAATGGAGAGGCTTGATATCATCAGTCAGAACAAGGCCAGGGGCAAGCTTATGTTGAAGCTGAAGAAAATTAAGACAAGTGCACCAGAGCCAACATACAACCTTGAGTATATCACCCCTGAGTTTAGAAACTATCTGAAGAATAGATTTGACACATTGAACACCAATAACCGAAGACCAGATGAGTCATGAGATGATATCAAGAACATCATACGTGAAGAAAGCTAGAGGTCATTAAAAAGACAGGAAAGGAAGAAAAGACCCAAAATGGAGGTCAGAAGAGGCTATGAAACTTGCATTTGAATGGAGACTAGCAAAAGTGATTAGAATAAATGATGACGTAAAAGAGCTGAATGGAAGATTTCAAAAAAGCAGCTTGAGAAGACAAACTACTGTACTGTAATGAAATGTACAAAAACCTGGAATTAGAAACTGAAAAAGGAAGAACATGTTTGGCATTTCTCAAGCTGAAAGAACTGAAGCAAAACTTCAAGCCTCAAGTTGCAATGTTAAAGGATTCTATGGGCAAAATAGCAAATAAGGCAGGAAGCATTAAAAGAAGATGGAAGGAATACACAGTCACTGTACCAAAAAGAATTGGTTGACATTCAATCATTTCAGGAGGCAGCATATGATCAAGAATTGATGGTATTGAAGGAAGAAGTTCAAGCTGCTCTGAAGGCATTGGCGAAAAAGAAGGCATCAGGAATAGACAGAATAGCAATTGGGATGTTTTAGCAAAGGGATGTAGCACGGGAGACACTCACTGTTTTATGCCAAAAAAGTGTAAGACAGCTATCTGGCTAACCAAGTGGAAGAGATCCATATTTGTGCTCATTCCAAAGAAAGGTACTCCAACAGATCATAGAAATTATCAAGCAATATCATTGATATCATTTTGCTAAAAATAATTTTAAAATAGTCGCAGCAGTGCATAGATAGGAAACTGCCAGAAGTTCAAGGCAGATTCAGAAGAGGATATGGAACAAAGGATATCATTGCTGATGTCAGATGGATCTTGGCTGAAAGCAGAGAATACCAGAAATATGTTTACCTGTCTTTTACTGACTATGCAAAGACTTTGGACTATGTGGATTATAATAAATTATGGCTAACATTACAAAGAATGGGAATTCCAGAACACTTAATTGTGTGCATAAGGAACCTGTACACTGACCAAGAGATGGTTGTCTGAACAGAACAAAAGGATACTGACTGCATGATTTAAAATCAGGAAAGGTGTGTATCAGAGTTGTATCCTTTCACCACATTTATTCAAACTGTATGCTGTGCAAATAATCTGAGAAACTGGATTATATGAAGAACGAAGTGGCATCTTTTTTTTTTTGTTTCTTTGCTATTCATAAGGTTTTCCCTGGCCAATTCTTTGAGAAGTGGACGGCCTCTT
>NW_006921620.1:482140-495686 GCF_000298275.1 Orycteropus afer afer | reverse complement strand
CACCTATTTTGGTCATGTTGTAAGAAGGGACCATTCCCTGGAGAAGGATGTCATGCTTGGTAGGGTGGAGGGTCAACGAAAGAGGGAGAGGCCTTCAACGAGATGGATTGACAAGGTGGCTGCGATGATGGGCTCAAGTATAGCAGGGATTGTGGGGCTGGCATGGGATCGGGCAGTGTTTCGTTCTGCTGTGCATGGGGTTGCTATGAATCAGAAACGACTCGACGGCACTTAACAACAACAACAAAGTGGCATCAAGATTGGAGGAAGGCTCATTAACAACCTGTATTACACAGATGACACAACCTTACTTGCTAAAAGTGAAGATGACTTCAAGTACTTACTGATGAAGACCAAGGACTGCAGCCTTCAGTATGGATTACACCTCAACATTACAAAAACAAAAGTCCTCACAACTGCACCAATAAGTAATATCATGATAAATGGGGGAAAAGTTGAGATTGTCAAAGATTTCCTTTTCATTGGATCCAAAATCAATACCCTTGGAAGCAGCAGTCAAGAAATCAAAGGACACATGGCATTGGGCAAATAGGCTGCAAAGATATCTCTTGACCCAAGCTATGGTTTTTTAATCACATCATATGCATGTGAAAGCTGAACAATGAGTAAGGAAGACTGAAGAAGAGTTGAAGCTTTTGAATTATAATGTTGGGGGGAAATATTGACTGTCCCACAGACTGCCGGAAGAATGAACAAATCTGTCTTGGAAGAAGTACAGCTAGAACACTCCTTAGAAGCCAGGATGGCGAGACTAGTCCCTGGAGAAAGACGTCATGCTGGGTAAAGCAGAGGGTCAGGGAGAAAGAAGACCCTCAGCAAGACACAGTGGCTGCAACAACTGGCTCAATGATTGTGTAGACGGACAGGATCAGGTTTCATTCTGCTGTACAGGGGGTCACTGTAAGTCAGAACCGAGTCATTGGCATTTAACAGCATAAAAACAACAACAATCTCTTGTAAAGGAGCCTTGGTGGCATGGTGATTAAAGTACTTGGCTGCTAACCAAAAAGTCAGCAGTTTGAACCCACCAGTTGCTCCACAGGAGAAAGATGTGGTGGTCTGCTTCTGTAAAGTTTTACAGTCTTAGAAACCCTATGGGGGCAGTTCTGTTCTGTCCTATGAATCACTATGAGTGATCACTATGAGAGTCACTATGAATCATAATAGATTCCATGGCAGCTGGTTTAGTTTTGGCTTTGGAATCTCTTGTGATTTTTCTTAAAATGCCAGTTTTAGGTCTACGTCCAAGAATGTGTCAATGACTTTTTCTTTTTATATACACTAGATCTTTCAAAACTATATATTCCTTAGGTCTGACTCCCAGATTTTTACCTCACAGTATTATTCTAAGTCTTATTTGGAAGGTCTTTATAATGGTTGCATGCAATACAGATGTAAGGGATCACCACTTAGAAACAAAATACATTTTGTCCTTTTAATTGTTTTTCTTCTTCCTAATAATACAGATCAATCTCTAAATCTACTGAATGAACCAGACATCTGTCTGATAAATTTAATCATATGAATATGCTAAAAAAAACTCACTGCCGTTGAATCAGTTCCAATTCATAGTGACCCCTCCTTGGGTTTCTGAAGTGGTATCTCTATGGAAGTAGATTGCCCAGTCTTCCTTCTGAGGAGTGGCTGGTGAATTTGAACGGCCAGCCTTCTGGATGGCGGTCAAATGCCTTAGGTACTATGCTACCAGAGCTACTAGACAAGGTATATATTTTTTCATTGACACAACCAATATCTATATAGTAACTGGCATGTACTATGTGCTAGTTATGTACTAGGTAGGTCTACAGGAGTGATTAAGATATGGCGCCTATTTTTTAGGGCAAACAACATAAAAATAAAAAACTATGGTTTAGCAAAATTAATGTTAACTGGTACAGGTATGGTGTTAACAAAGTTTGACTTTTAGAATGAAACGAAATCAATAACTTGTTTTAGATATGTGGGGCTGGATTCACTAAGGTCCTCTTCATGTTCTATAGTATCAATTGTTACACTTTACCTTACAATGAAGACATTGGTGTGAAATTAATTTATTCTACAAAATCTACATACATTTCTACTAAATCATTTGCACATGATGAAACAATTACCATACTGGTGGAAATCCTGAAACTAAGGTCCTGTGCATGCTCACTTTTGCATTGCCTTATTTCCATCCAAGAAGTTTTGGTGATGTAGTGTTTAAGGCATTTGACTGCTAACCACAAGGTTGATGGTTTAAACCCACCAGTCACTCCATGGAAGGAAGTCTAGCCAATCTACTTCTGGTAAGATTTACCACCTCAGAAGCCCAAAAACAAACAAACAAACAAACAAACAAAACAAACTCTCTGCTATTGAGTTGGATCTGACTCATAGCAACCCCTCCTTGGGTTTCCACCACCAGAGCTCCCCAGAAGCTCAAAGGAGGTTGCTGTGAGTCAGAATTGAGTCCATGGCAGTGAATCTGATTTTGGTTTTTTTATTTCCATCCATGGCTGAGCTCTGGTGGCATAGTGCCTAAGGCATTTGACTGCTAACCAGAAGGCTGGTGGTTCAAACCCACCAGGCATTCCTTGGAAGGAAGGTTGGGCCATCTACTTCTGTAGTGATACTGCCTTGGAAACCCAAGGAGGGGTCACTATGAGTTGGATCCAACTCAACAGCAGTGAGGTGGGCTGAGCTGCTGGTTAAACAGGTTCTAGAACAGGAAAAAAATCATTGCAAATGGTCAAATCTTGTAGCATAGAAACTCCATACTGAACAATGTTCCTTGTCACTTGTTTGATTATGATATACAATGGTATCAATGAAGGGAAAAGAAGCCATGGTCCTTAGAGGTCATAATGTTGTTGTTGTTAGGTGCCATCAAGTCAGCTCAAAAGTCATAATAATCATCCCAATATTCAACCTTGGAAGAAAGCAAAGGAAGCAGCAGGAGCAGTGTCAAAACCTCACCATTGTTCACTATCATTGAAGGTGGGAGATACATTTTAAGGACTTGCCAAAATGCACTCAACATTGATCTGCCATGTGTGGGCCAGTAGCAGCAGATTGATCATGCCAAAAGTTGTCCCAAGACTCTGACGCACAGTGAACAGTAATGAGTGACAAAGTAATGTATATCAATGGTAAAACACTTGTTGGTCTCACCCTTTTAGTATGAAAAAGCACAGAGTAAGCTCTGAAAGTGAATAAAGATATGAATAAATGAATTAATGAGGAAGAAGGAAAAAGGAAAAGAAGGAAGGGGGAATGCATATTTACTAACTTTGACCTCTGTGCTAAAACAAGCAGAATCATTAATAAATGATAACTACTGTCAAGAGAAGCCATTGGTGGTTCAGTGGTAGAATATTTTACTTCTGTGCAGGACACCTGGGTTCAATTCCTGCCCAATGCACCTCATATGCAGCCACCATCCATCTATCAGTGGAGGCTTGCATGTTGCTATGATGCTGAACAGTTTCAGCAAAGTTTCCAGACCAGGATGAACAATGACAAAAGGTCTGACAATCTACTTTCAAATTTTAGTAAATCAAGACTCTGTGAATCACAATAGTCCAATCTGCAACCAATCTGGGGTGTGACACAAGACCAGTGGTGTTTTGTTCTGTTGAGCACAGGATCACCATAAGTTGAGAGCCAACTTGACAGCAGCTAAAAGTGAATGTTAATAGATTATTTACTGTGTGCCAAGTTCTGTATTAAATGCCTTTTTGTTGTTCTTGTTATTTGCCATCAAGTCGGCCCCGACTCTTAGTGACCCCTCCTTGGGTTTCCGAGGCAGTTATCACTACAGAAGTAGGATTGCCCAACCTTCCACCTAAATGCCTTAGCTTATGTAAATTTTGTAACAGCTTTCTCAGGTAAGAATCATACCTATGTTGGCAAGTGATAAAACATTCCCACCATAAGGAATGGGGTGTATTTAGAATTCAAAACTTTATCGTTTAATGTAAACCCCCTTGCTTTTTCTGCTGCACCGAAGAGCACAGAGGTTTTTGTAGAAAGGGATGTGGCAAAGAGCTGTTATGAGGGCTTGGAAGTCAGGCAGTCAGTGGTCACAGGCACATTTCCTGTGCTGGGAATAGTGTGGCGAACAAGATACACAAGTTCCTGCTTTTAAGGAAGTTACAACATAGCTGTGGAGAAGTGAGAAGACAGAGACTAAACATGAATAAGAGAATTCAGCTACTTATAAGTGTCATGGAGAAGATGAAGTAGGGTGTGGAGGAAGAGGGACCATAGCTGCTGCTTCAGTCACGGTCAGAAGAAGCTTCTTGAAGTGGAGACATTTGACTGAAGACTGAGGAGAAGAAAGTGACCATGCAAAGACCCTGGCGAAACATGCTTTAAGAAGCTCAGTTTGTTCCAGGCACACACACACACAAAAAAAAGTCAGGGGGACCAGAAGGTAAGGAATGAGATGGAGGGGTGTTAGACCTGAGAAAGAGGTAGGACCAAATCATTAGAGTCTTTCAGTCATGATAAGGTCTTCAAGGAGTCCCTGGGTGGTGCAAATCGTTAATGCACTCGGTTGCTAAATGAAGGTTCAAGGTTCTAGTTCACCCAAAGGGACCTAGGAAGAAAATCCTGGTGATCTGTTTTTGAAAAATTAGCCGTTGAAAATTCTGTGGAGAGTAGTTCTACTGTGACACACACGGGGTCACCATGAGTCAGAACTGACTCAACGACAACTGGTTTGTTATTATTTTTTTAAGGACTTTAAAGACTGTTCAATGTGTTATGGAAGCCTAGTGGACAATTTTGAGCAGGGATATCCCATTACTCAGGAGCTCTGGTGGCATACTGCCTAAGACATTTGACTGCTAACCAGAAGGCTGGTGGTTCAAACCCACCAGCCACTCCTCGGAAGGAAGATGGGGAAATTTACTTCTGCAGAGATACCACCTCGGAAACCCAAAGAGGGGTCACTATGAGTCAGAACTGACTCCACAACAGCGAGTTTTTAGTACCCCATTACTCTGGCTGCTGTTCAGAAGATACAGTTTTTTAAAGTGAGAGAGGAGGAGTGCAAAGTACCTAAAATGTTGTTGCAATGATCCAGGTGACAACTGCTGATGACTCAGACCTAGTTCATGGTAGAGGAAGTGCTAAGAAGTTATCAGATTCAAAATGTGTTTTGGAAGTAGTGCTGCCAAAACTCACCATTAGTTTGGATGGGTGGGAGAAAGAGAGGAGTCAAAGAAGTGATGTTGGGCAGATGGTGGGGAACGCTTAGAGGGTGGTGGTGGCTGGGAGAGTGGACTTTGTAGGAATAGAATCAGTGGCTCTGTTTTGTCACATTAAGTTGGAGATGCTGGTTAGCTATCCAAGTGGATCATGTCTAGAGATAAAATTCTGTGAGCCATCAGTGTAGAGAGAATCTTGGAAGCCACAAGACTGGATTGAGGTCACCTAGGAAGAGAACTGAAGAAGAGAAGAGGACTGAGGAGAGAGCCGGAGGCACTCTGATGTTGAGATGTCTAACAGAGAAGGAGGGGCCAGCAAAAGAGGCTGAGGAGAGGCAGCCAGTAAAATAGAAGGAAACCCAGAGAAGAGTGTTCTTCGAGAAAGAGTCAGTGGTCAACAGTTGACCCCTGGAATTCCTGGAGTGAAAGTGATTTTCTCTTTCCTTCTTTCCCTTACAACCTTTAGCACCCCTTAGGCTCCTCTGTTCTCTTCCGATCATCCTGGCTTCCTATAGGCAGGAACTCTGAGCATCTGTCCCCATGACTTAACTGTCTATGGAATCTTCCTCAGCAATGTCCCTAATTTTCCTTGAAGTCTCCTTCCTGAGTTGGAAAAGGGATTTTCCTTTGTCTTTCACGTGGCAACAGCAGCCTGATGGACTACCTTAATAAAAACCAAAATCATGTGTACACTAGTGGATGCATATATGAGCGAGGAATCAGACCGGGCCGGGCCCTCATATTAAGGTTGTGATGATTTAAGGTCATAAAAACAACTTCAAATGGCCCCATAAACATTAGTAGGAAGAGGTCAACATTTTCAAATCATAGAGCTCTGAGAATAAAAAGAACACCAGGATCATTTTGGTTTGTATATTATGTATTAAAATTCACCCCTACATCATTTATCAGTTCTAAATCATAGACTGCTATAATTCACTATTTTGTCTAAATTATGATGAATAACTAATATAGAAAATAGGAAAGTGGACCTAGACTGATGCATTCCTCTATATTTCATTAGTACTTGTTAGAGCCAGAAGCAATTAAATGATTTAACTAAAAACATAAACCCACTGCCGTTGAGTTGATTCCAACTCAGAGCTGACAGGACAGAGTAGAGCTGACCCATAGGGTTTCCAAGGCTGTAAATCATTACAGAAGCAGACCACCTCATCTGTCTCCTGCAGAGTTCAAACCACCAGCCTTTTGGTTAGTAGCCAAATGCTTTTACCACTGTAGCACCAGAGCTCCTTTGATTTAACTATTATCTTTATAAATGTTCTTCCAAAAAGGAATGATGTTAAAGTGTATCTTTCTTGCTTTTTTCCTTTGTGCATGTAGAGATATATTACTAAGTTATAATATCAATATATGATACTTGTCTGCTTTTTTTTTTTAGCAATGTGATAGGAATTTTGTGACAGATCTTTGAACTTCCATGGCAAACTTCTATTTAAGCTGCTCCAAAATATTTTCCCTTTAACGGTTATATTGTTGTTGTTAGGGGATGTTGAGGTAATTCCACCTCACAGCAACCCTCTGTACAACAGAATGAAACACTGCCCGTTCCTGTGCTGCCAGTGGTGCTATGCTTGAGTGCGTTGTTGCACCCCGCTGTGCCAGTCCATCTCATTGAGAGTCCCTCTTTTTCGCTGACCATTTACTTTACCGAGCAGGATATCTTTCTCCAGGGACTAATCCCTCCTGACAATATGACCAAAGTACAAGAGGTGAAATCTCACCATCCTCGCTTCTTTAATTAGTCTTATGAATTTTAAACTATGAATTGCGTTCCAAGATGTTTGAAATGCTGATGGAGAAATTGATTTAAAATCAACATGCATATGAAACTTGGTTGTTATCCTAGTACCTTTCTGTGGTAAACTAGCTCTTATTTAATATATTTAATACTAATAGATCTCTTAGGAGAAAAGCAACCTGAGTGTGGTAGAAACACTGATAGACTAGAAGTCTTGAAGTCTTAAACTATTTATGTGATCTCGAACAGGTTTCAATTTCCTAGGCCTCGGTTTTTATATATTAAAAAATAAAAAAGGAAACTATTCTGTATGATCTAAGGTGTTTTCCAATTCTACAGCTCTCTTTATTTTGCTAGCAGATTTTCATATTTTTTATGTTATAGAATATCTTCCAGATTTATTTTTAATAAGAAGAGAAAAATCAACAAAGAATTGAATGTGCAAATATGGTATTTTCACTACATATTTATTTATGAGCAAGATTATGGTGTCTCTTTTCTGTTGTTAGATAACAATAATATATGCTCACTTAGATATAGTGAAATGAAAGCAGGATCATTTCCACCCATCCTTCAAGGTCCAGTTCACCAATTTCCTTATTAAGTTCCACCCACACCCCTAGACCAAATCATCATGTCCATAATGTTCCACAGCAGTTTTCTTATATGTCTACTAGAGTAACCATTTCATTCTGTCCCATTTTTATAATTAAGTGTTTACTTGTTTGTCTCCCCCAACAGATTGTAAGCTTCTCTGAAAATGTGGGAGGTGTTTTATTTGTATTTATGCTATCCACAGCTTTGAGCATAGTGCTTTACACATAGGAAGAATCCCAAAAATATTTTAATTGTCACTCTCCTCTTAACTCTGTGGTTCAGGCAAAATGAATTTCTTTGAATTTTCCATGACCTTTCTTATCTCTGGACTATGTCTCAACTTTCCTACTGCCTGTAACACTCTTCCCTCTTCTCTTTCCTCTGTCTCCCTTTCTCTAGCCAACTTCTACTCAGTCTTTACATCTTGCCTTAGGCATGCATCTGGGAAACTTCCCTAACCCTTCACTCTGTCCCCACACTGGTTGAATGTCCCTCCCCTGTGTTCCTATGGCCTTCTTTTCTATCATAATTTTTATACTCGCCAACTCCCCTGTAATATATTTATTTTTTCCTCTTTTTTTAGATTGTGTTATGTTATGTTATGTGCCGTCAAGTCAGACCGACTCATAGCGACCCCTCCTTGGGTTTCTAAGGCAGTATCACTACAGAAGTAGATTGCCCAACCTGCCTTCCGAGGAGTGGCTGGTGGGTTTGAACTGCCAGCCTTCTGGTTAGCAGTCAAGTGCCTTAGGCACTATGCTACCTTGTAATATCTGGGAATTTGGGGCCTTATCTATGTGTTTCATGATTATATACTCAGGGATACAGCATAGCCTGGCACTGTTGTATGGCTCAGAGCCTGGAATGAATATGTAACCTTTAATCTTTTTTTGTTTGTTTGTTTCTCATTAGGATGAGAATACAAAATCCCATTAAACTGATGACTGGCCCAAGACCTCACTAAGTTCTCCAAATGAAGCTGCTTATGGATCATTACACCACTAATTTCCCCCTATTTACTCAATAAAAACAATATGTACTGCACTGTAATTGCTGCCATGACTAAATGGAGAGAGAAAAGGGATGGCTTGGCCAAGTAAAGAAAGTGTGTGATGATGGTTGATGAGTTGCACTTTGTGTAACTGATTGAATTTACTAAACATTTGTATTTGGACTGACTGGAGGAATAGGCCAAACCAGTTGCTGTAGCGTCAACTATGACTAATGGCAACCCCACGTGTATCAGAGTAGAACTATGCTCCACAGGATTTTTCAATGGCTGATTTTTTGGAACTATATCTCCAGGAATTTCTTCTAAGGCACCTCTGAGTGGATTCAAACCTCAAAACTTTTGGTTAGCAGCTGAGCATGTTAATTGTTTGAAGATTGGGACAATCTACTTCTGTAGTGATACCGCCTCAGAAACCCAAGAAGGGGTCACTATAAGTTGGATCCGACTTGACAGCAGTGAGTTTGGTTTGATTTAGTTTGACCTGAGGATGAGAAGAATAGAATTTATTAAATACCAAGCTACAAAATACATCATGAACAGGTAGGTAGGCGAGCAAAGGAAGGCTACCTCGTAGATACAGGGATGAAAGAGATGGCCAGGTCTTCAACTAGTTGTGTTGGTAATTAATAAATTCAGGTCCCAAGTTTTACTATTTTTAGTCTTTTGTGCAATGAAAAATTTAACTACATAACCCATTGCTGCCAAGTCAATGTCAACTCATAGTTACCCTATAAGACAAGTAGAACTGTGCTATCCAGAGCTATAAATCTTTACAGAAGCAGACTGCCATAGCATTCTCCTGCAGAGCACCTGGTGGGTTTGAACCACCAACCTTTTGGGTAGCAGCCAAGCACTTAACCACTGTGCCACGAGGGCTCTCTCTCTCTCTCTCTCTCTCTCTATATATATATATATATATGTATGTATATATATCCTGCTTAGTTACTAGTTCATCTATGAAGCATTCAAAGTCTCTCCTACAAATCCTTTCTTAGGACAATTTACAGTGCCATAAATAGAGAAAAACATCAACATCTATATTTACAATTTATCTCATTACAATTTGTACCAAGTATATGAAGCTTTGTTCTGTCTGGAGCACTGCAATAAAAAACAAAGTCTCAAACTCTGTGCAAATACAAAGGGGCTAAATTAAAGTATCTGTTCATCTATCACTCCACGTGGTGAAGAATAACCAACAGCTGATCATTCATCTGCCATTTTCTCCATGAGCAAAGTAAAAAGATATAACTCACCTCTCAAATGAAGACGTATCTTCTGAAAAATCAAGTTATGCATTATATTGTTATGCATGTATGTGAATAAATGTGTCTTTGAGTATATATCTATATTTCTACTTGTATATTAAATTTTGCATACCCTTACTATCACCCCACTCCTCTTTAAAAAAAAAAAAAAAAAAGCAAGGATTTTGGACAGCAGTTCTTAAATTTCAGCATGTACTGGATTTGTGAGGATTCACAGACTTGATTGCTATCAAATTGATAATTATCTGTGAATTGAGCTACTATTATTTGAGCTATTATTGTGGTCCAAATTAAAAACTATTTACAGGTTCAAGAAGGAGAAAAGGGTTCAGGAAGCTGAAGCAAAAATGAATGGGCAAAGAAATTTCTCATCACACAATGAATACACATACACATATTCATCACCACATGTGTGCTCATTCTGAAATAAGAGACCTTCAAAATAATAATGACAAATGAAGTAAATGTAAGTGGATTATAAATTAACTCTCAAGAAAAAGATAACACTTGTGTGAATTGGGCACCTTTAGTATTTTTTACTTAGTATATGGGTTGTTCATATCAAGGCATACCATCAATTTTACAGGCCCTTTATTAACTTGGATTTTAATAAAAATAAAAAGTAGTATTAAAAAATTGAAAGCTGACAAGTTTGATTTAAATGGATACTGAACTTCAGGCAAATGTGTTGTTTGAACCCTGCCTGATGGACTGCTGCTGCCAGGAGCCATTGAAGTAATAGTGAATGGTCAATATGTGTTTCTATATCACATGGCAGGCTTAGCAAGGATGTTCCACTCTTAGAAAATTATGTTGTTAAAAATAAGTGACAAGGCTTGAGCAGCCCCTTCAAATCCATAAAGGCATTTGGAGGAACTGAAGCATGCTTATAATAAAATGCGGATTTCCAAAATAGAGAGAGGCTAGAGCTCATGTAGCATCTTGCCAAGTAATCAGATAAAAATGATTACACAAATTTCCAACAATAAATTCCTTCTGCATTTGCTGAGTGAGCACATAGGGGAGAGAAGAAAGAAGCACAGCTTTAGAACCATACTTTTATCCATCAGACGTTTTGTAGAGGCTTTTAAGCTTTTGTTTCCCTTTTTCTCCCCTTTAATGCTCTGTCTGAACAGATCTTGAGAAGCCCTTGAAATCTAGATTTAGGGGCAGGATCCGTATCTTGACAATGAGAAAGGGGGAAAAAAGCATCCCAAACTTCCTTGTCACTACCCAGGATGATATCCTATCTATCATAAGAATTGTGGCTCCTGGGTAACAGATTAGGCGCATCAATAAAATACTGTAACCACAGTTTGAGACAAATGCCCTGATGTGTATAAGGTCAGAGGTTGAGCAAGGTTGCATGGAATTCTAAGCATATTTATCACTGGCCAAGCTTCAAACTGAGTTTTAAATTTTGTCAAACATGAAAAACTGCTACCAGATGGTGTCAAGATCATTTTTCTCTGTGTTAAAAGCACACACTTAAGTATAGTCAATAGTAAAAATCAAATAACTAGTCCCAGCACTAGGATACTCCTGGCACCATCCACACTACATGTTAGGAAGTGAATTGTTATGGTTTTTGGGTCTCCGTAATTAAAGCAGCTCACACAATCACTCCATCATAGCCTACTAACACAATGAGCAAACGGTGATTTTCTAGAGCTATGCAACATCTCAAACATACAAGAGAAGATACTTTATTTCAAATTGTAATCCTGTTTCAAATGCAAGAAACTATTAGAGGTGCCACCTGTAACCTTTACCTCCATTTTAGGGTGTTTGGCACATGATATATAAAGGGTGTCTCCCCCAAATTATAAGTTCCCCTATCAGGTGGCTAAACTCCATTCTGCAATTAATCTATTTGGAAGTCCCTCAAATATGAAAAACCATACAAAATTGGTTCACGAAGTCAAAGTTGATGGCAGAAAGAGACTTTGAGTTGGAAGGCATTAACATTTTCAAATTAGTAAAATAAACCAGAAAAAAAAAAAACCTGCTGTGTGTTAACACAAGGAAGTATGTTATTACTAATTAAATAGTAATATATTTGTTCTAAAACAGATTTTATAAAATTTAAATGATTACTTTAAATGACACAACTATCAACTGGATGGGAGAGGAGTCTAGAAACACAATTCTTCTGGCTGTCTAAACGAAAAATAACCTTCTATTTTAAAATGTGGATCTGAGGGAAAACAGATGAATCCTGGCAGTGGCCATTTGTAGATGCAGACTATGGCAAAATACTAGGGGAGATGCTTCTGTTTGAGTCATTCTGGGTGCAGAATCCCTATTAGGAATAATTAGGGATCCTATTTTCTCCATGAATCCTGCCTACTACACCGTCAGAATGAAAGCATCATGTAATTTTAATTATCAACTCTACTACAAAGCAAAGTTTTCATTCTGATAAGTGGCCAAACAAATGACACAACTCCTGGCATTTAGGTTCATTTCCTAGAAAACGATGACTTTGGATAGGGCTATGTGTCCTCCACACCTCAGCGGAGCACAATAAAGATTTTATTCTATGCTCCAATAATCATTGGCAAGAGCATGATGCCTCCCTCTGTCATCACACAGGAAAAAGCACATGAAGAAGATCCCAGGAATCAGCACGATGGGGTAAAGCGAGGTCACAACTGGCATCAGGAAACCATCCAGCCTTTGAACACAAAGATTGTAAATGTCTCCTGTTTTTAAAACTTATTATTTTTGGCAGAGTTGCATATGTTCTCTGTGCTCATTCCACGAATCTGGCTGATTATTATTCCAATCACCAGAGGAAGAGAGAGTCACATTAATTTGTAGTAATTAATAGCACTGATGCATTTGACAGCGCATGTTAACAAGCCTCTTTGATTGTTTGGATCTCTAACTGCGGCCCTTCTTGTTTGCATCACCTCCAAGGAATTCATAATATCAAAGCTTAACGGTATCTGATACTTGTCAAAATGCAATTTATAAAAGTTTAATTCTTTTATTGATTTAGTTTGGTTTTGATGCCTGCAGAGTCAGCTCCCTTGACAGAACTTAGCGGATTCAAATGCTTGTCACCAGCTCGGCCTCCTTTTTGCAGGGAACAATTGCCATAGGCCAAGCCAACAGGCATGGTTTAATTGCCATTAATTAAAAGCATAAATCTCTTTTTTCTTCAGTTGCTCTGCTCTTAAAGGGGGCTGCACATATCTCTCTTTTCCTGTGTTTGTCAGAACACCTTCTGGCAAGCAAAGTTAACCCATTCCATCTTTCTAAGCACTTTCTGGGATAATCTTTTGAAGCATTGCTCTTATGATCTGATGTGAAATGCATGCAGTTCGGTGATATTTAACAAACTGGATTTCTTCTTTATTGCAGTATAATGAGGTCAAATGAATCCCTCCATGGGTTGTATACATGCTTAAGTGGTTTTTGCATCAAATTCTTTTTGACAGCAAATAAAATAGCAGCCAAACAAAATAACAGCTACTTAAAATTGGAAAGGAGGGGGGACTGGATTAGAATGATTGGAATATTTTAAAACAAAAACACATACGTGCTTTTTAACATTAGGTGCAAGTAACCCTCCAACAAAATAAGTCTGCCTGGTCATTTTTCGGTTGGAAGCAATTAGTGAGATTCTTGGAATAAGGGGAAGTGCTGAGCTTAACAGAGCCCAAATGATTATACAGTAAATATT
>NW_006921620.1:467140-477140 GCF_000298275.1 Orycteropus afer afer | reverse complement strand
TGTGGACAGAACAAGCTGAAATCAATGTGCTTCCTGCTCTCTGAGCAGTTCTGCTCGTGTACTCAGACTGATGGGGAGGGGTTATCTGACAAAAGGAAAACAACAGTTCTAAACGATCGGATCACTGGGAAGGAGGAGGTAGAAAGTTTACTTCTTAGGGGATAGGGAAAGAAAGGCGAAAGGCGAAAAGCTGGCTGCGTCGGGGGGCTGGGGGTGTGTGGATGGAGGGTGGGGAGAGGAGGCCCGAAGCCTGTCACTTTCTGATGCCGGCTGGGCTGGCTGGACGGCCTCCCACCCCCACCCCGCCCCGCTCCCCCAACAGGGGCCTTCAGGGGCTGCAGCCGAGGGGCTCAGCCTGGCCTCCAGCAGCCGCATCGCCGCACGCTGCAGCCACGACTCCGCGGTACAATACGTTTTCGTCAGGATTAGAGGCAGAAGCTTGTGGCTCAGTGTAAATGTCACGCAGCAGCTTTTAATAAAGGAATGTTCAGATTGTTAGATTGCTCGGTACAATGTGAATTCTTTGTCCCCCTCCTCCCCTTCCCAATCCGATTTCACCCCCCCCCCATGCCGGCACACACATCACACCTCGGCGCGCTTTACAAATATGTTACATATTCAGAGCGATCTCGCCACGGCGCCTGCGGGAGGGGCACTCTCTTGTAGTTTAACGTCCTTCTCGAGGAGGGCCGCAGGGCTCGGGAGCGGACCACAGGCACCTACAACTGGAAAATCACCCGGGCCGGACTTGGCAGCGGGCGCTTCTTTTACATGCCACCCGCACCCACCTTCAAATCTCTGGAAGAAATTCCCATTGGGGAGAGTGTCCTAAAAGCGCTGAGGTGGGAGGTGGGACCTCCAGTTTGGGGCCGAAGATCTCCAGTTAAGGACATTTTAATTCTTTCACAACGGCCCTCCCAAACCTTAAAAACCGAACCAATTGAAGGTGCACGCACGCATAAGGGAGAAGGGAAGCAGAATCAATCCGCTGAGTTCAAAGAGCCGGGGTCGCGGGAGGAGGTGGCTTGCAAGGGCGGTACAGGGGCGAGTGCGCAGCGGAGGGTCTCATCGACCGCACTGAGATGGCGGACCCCACCCGACAGACACCCCACGCAGAACTGCGGGTGCGTGTGTTTTGGGAAGGTGTCACATCCTAACGCAGCCGGCTGCTTGCCTGTCTCCCCTTCCCTGACAGCCATCAGCCACCCATCCTCTGAGAGAAAAATGTGAATGTGGGCACATTACGCACCATTAGGGAGACACTACGGTTTTAATGTGGCCTAATTAGTGCCGCTAACCGAGCAAATATTATTATATTGAATAATGATAATATGATTAAAATATTAATGCCTTTGAACTTTACACGTGGGAGCCGTTCCTTCTGTTCTCCCGGGACACCCCAAGCATACTCAGATCCCCCAGCAGATGAGGTCAGGCGCACTCCGGGAAGGCGACCTTACAGGTCAGCTCCGGACAAACGTGTGTCGTCGTCAGCACAGAAACCACGCCCTGGGCCTTGCCACACAGCACCCATCACGCAACCCATCAGTCTCCCAACTGCGTCCTCTTTCTCTTTATAGGAGGCCATGGGAAGTAAGCCATACAGGAGGCCACTGGGGTCCCCCCTTTGTGCGCTTCTGCTCTACACCCCAGCAATGTCGTGGTGTGCACGCCGGGTATGTTTTGCCTTAGCAAGGCCGCCAGGCAGGTGGAATTGCGGGAGAAGGGCCCACTTAATTAGCATTTACATTCACAGGCCTCTCTTATTGCCAAATGCTTCTCCCTCGGGAATCTGGTGAAAAGCAGGCATTTAACAATTAGGAAATACCGAAGGCTCCTTAAAATAAGGATTCGGAATCTTAATTCTCTTAGGGAATTTGCAAGGCCGGGGTGTAGGAAAGCGTTAATGGGTTGGGTGGGAGGCGCGTTCTGGCTGACATGGGTATGTCGGTGAACCAGAAAATCTGCGCACCTTCCCCTCCTCCCCAGAGCAGCAGGCCCTCCCAGGGCCTCGCACCTCCACTCATCCTTATGGTCCCCAGGAGACAGGGCCGTGGAGGCTGGCTGTCCTGTCCTCCTGCCGGAAGACAGATCCACTTTCTTGGCTGCTGAGCTGAACCAGGGCAAGGGCCTAAGAAGAGTTTCAAAATGAGCCTGTCAGTAGGTCCTGGGGAATGGAGCTGCAGGTCCCGGCCCGAGGGCGCCCCCTCTCGGGCTGAATTGCTGCTGGCGGCCCACACATTGAGTTCTGGTGCGTTCCGGGTGTTCTTTCCCTGAGGAAACGTGGATGGGTTACATCTGGACTAGCAATCGTCTACTAGACAAATGTTCAGCTCGGCGGGTCCCGGGGCCACAGCGAATAGTTCGGCCTGCGAGGACCTGGGAGGGGCTGCGCGAGCGGACTGAGACCGCCCCGCCCCGCGGGGTCTGGGAACCCCGTCCCTCCCTCACCAGAGGCAGGAGACCGGGCGTGGAGATTTCAATTTGTTCCAGTGATGGCTCTAACTTAATAAGGCGATTGATTAGCGCTCAAAGTGCCGTTTTAATTAGCCGCTTGTTAATTAACATCGCAAATGAATTTCCTCTTTCCTGATTGGCATCTTCGCTCGCTCTGAGGCTTTCCTTTTCCCTCTGCCCCAGCCCCTCCATTCCCTCTCAACCTCAGGAGTTGATAAAAGAATCAACTCCCTCCCTGTGGCCTTATAGGCTTCAGAGTTCTTTTTATAGCGGGACGTGTGGATGTCACATGGAACACTTTAATTTCTCCAGGAGCTGGTCTTCAATGGACGATGGTCCAGCTTAGACGGGGACGAATTACAATCTTTTCAGTGTTTCCTTCGCTCCGCCTTCAACCGCCTCTATGTTATTAACTTTCCTGTCTCCATCCCTGAATTGGAAGAGACCTCTTTCTGGGTCTGCTAAGGTCACCACGTTGTCCAGAGTTAGGAAATTTAGATAAAAGGAACAGGAGCGGAGAAGAGTCTACAGCCTAGGTTAGAGGGGGCTAGATCATTTCTTGGGATCAAATCTGACTGTAACCTGCTGTAAAATTCTACTGCTGAGGTCTGTGAACATGTGCAGTTAGTTCTTATTTTCTCAAAAGTGCTCCAAGAGAACTTCGTCCTTACCCCCAGCACTCTAGCGCCAACATATGCCCTCAGATGCAGCCCCACGCCACAGTCAGGAGATTGAAAGTTTGGACAACTGGTGGGCACTTTGCACTTAGCTTTCACCTAAGGCACTATCTGAGGGTTTCTTCCTACTCACCTCTCTACTTGGGATGCACCCTTTTTCTCTCCTGCCTGAGCTGTGCACTTCCCTTTCTGTAGTGGACCTTTCTATCCCCTTCGGCTCTTCCCAGGGTAGGACATTTGGCATCCCCACTGTAGCAGGTTCAGATTTGCATCTTGGCCTTTATGATGGTTTCCAGCATGCTTATGATCCTGTAAACTCTCTGAGGTGGATGAGTGCCCCATTCTCAAGCACCTGGCACAGAGTGCACATTCAGTAATGTTCATCCACTGAGTGGATGAACAAAATGAATGAAGGCGGGAAGAAGTGGGAAAAAAAAAAAGGCTACTGGGTGTTGCCTATAGCCTTAAGTCATTGCCACATCTGTGTTGGTCATTTGTCGAACTCTTGCTTCACATTTTATAAAGACATTTTCATAGAAGATCTTACTTGGTCATCACAACCACCCTATTCTAGGCAAAGACGATTCTCCTCTTTAATTGACAAGGATACTACTAATCAGAAAGGTTAAGTGCTTTGCCGAGAACAGGCAAAATGAGACTAAAACACTCTCCTCCTGTGTAAATCTCTGTCTTTGTGTGACTGCTCCTGCACAACTCACATGTAACCTCCAGAGAGAGCCTCCAGGAAGTCCCTTCTAAAGTGCTGGGTTTTAAAGTTTTGGTGAAGCTTATAGCTCTTGAAAATTTTATTGATACCAGAACTATCTTCCAAAATTTCATTCCCCTGGGACAATTAGTAATCTCATAGACTATCATTTTAACTTGTTTCTATTTTAATAGTTTTCCAAGACCTTACTTTATCTTTTTCCCTGTGCTCCCAATGTCCACTCTCCGGTTTCTATTTAAGGGATTCTGTTTCTTTAAAAAATATATTTCTAAGCAAATATGTACGGAGTCCTTAAGCAGGTGGAAATACATAGAAAGAGTGGAAAATGAGAGAGAAACTTCGGGCATTTCTGTAGCTTTGAAATGACGAGAGGTCACACCATCACAGGGAGTCAGTCTTAGATGGTGGAGAGCTTATTTGTGTATCTTGCATCTTTGGTTTATAGAAAGAAACAATAGCCAGCTCCCTAGGTTTGGGGATCTTCGCGCCGCCCAGTGGAGGGAAGCGCCTCTGCACGCTATTCCCTTAAACCTTAGCATTGTCATCATCTGAACTCCTTAATACGTTCAAATTGAGTATGATGGGAAGAAACATCAACTCCAAGTTCATAATAATCGTAGATGACTTTCTTTAAGGTTCATTTCATTTTTTTTTTTAAGAAGCCCTGATGTTTCAGCTTCAAAACAACCCACAATCCCAAATAGGTTGTAAAAGTGGACTGTGAAAAGTGTATTAAGGAACAAAGCTTGTTAAAACAGGCGACTGCTTCAATCATCTCTGCAGTGGGCAAGGAACATCTTTTGTTTAGGTCTGATGTGCCCTTCAGAGTTAGGAAGGGAAAGTTTTTTCTCTATGATGCACAGTTGGCAAATTACTACTTTCTGTTCAGTAATTCCAAGATCTTCCAAATATTAGAGAATTTCTTTTCCTTTGCTTTTTTCTTTCTTTGATTTTAAAGGAAAAGCAAGCCTGAAAGTGGAAGATCATTTACAAACTTATGTCTTTTTAGAGACTGTATTTTATTTGCATCTTAAATCCACTGGGAAAATATTGTTATTGCGTTTCTTTTAATATCTGGGAATTGGCAATGTTACTTACTTGCACTCTTATATTCCTGATTTTCTTTTTTAATGAAAAGTTCATTATGCTTGCCGTACTAGAAGACACAAGATTTCTTAGGTGTTTATATTATAAATAATTTCAGGAAAAAAACAATGGCAAAAGAGAGATGTGTGGGGAGAAAAAAGAACCAAGAAAAGTTAGACAAGAAAGCCACAGCTCTGAAGAGTTTGCTTTTCATTAAGTTTGTGATCTACTCTTTGAATTCCTCTTTTGATTTTTCAAGTCACCATTAGCATTTCCTCTGTGGGAGGAACCCGGAGGAAGGAACCTTGATAAAAGTCAAGGTCGTATTTTTCCCCCTCACAATTGTCGCTTCAGAGAGCTGATCTCCTAACATCCCACCCAAAGAAACCTTCTGTTACTAACTTTTTAAAAAGAAAATATGATCTGAGATGTACACGAGGTGGGGCCTGCTGGGTTTCCCATTTATTTTGCTTTAGAGTTTTCAGAAAATACTCACCTCTCCCCCACCTCCCAACACTTCGAC
The DNA here is from genome assembly GCF_000298275.1 of Orycteropus afer afer. Lineage (NCBI taxonomy): Eukaryota > Metazoa > Chordata > Mammalia > Tubulidentata > Orycteropodidae > Orycteropus > Orycteropus afer. The sequence continues at coordinate 471,670 of NW_006921620.1, read as the reverse complement.
CTTTCTCTCTCCTTTTCTTTTTAAATTTAATTTTTTGGGTGTGAGGTCTTATTTTTGTTTGTCCTGCCCATGTTGTGAATTATTCTAAGCAAAAAACACGTGTCGAACCGCCCCACACAAGCTGCACAATCAGTCTTTTGAGCTCTGGAGTCATTTTAGGCGTCGGAACAAAACAAAAACAGGCTTAAATGAATTATTTATCAAGGTTGAGAATACTTGATTTGTGGAGTGCCATCAATTCTGGGTTTTAAATTTTTTTTTTTTTTTTCCTCGCTCCCTATTCCCTACACCGATTAGGCAACGAAGGGAGTGTGGGTTGGAGCCCCCAGGGCTGGGAGGAAACGCACCTCCTTGGGAAGTTGGCGGGTGATGTCAGAACGGGAAGAACCCTAATCGATATTTGCAGCGGTAAGAATGCCTGAGCATCTGCCTGCATTCTCCGCCAGCCCCAGTGTGGTTCCCATAGAGGTCAACTAGGCCAGGGGCGCAGTATCGCGGCCTTGGGGAAGACGCCCTCGTGCCTCCCCAACCAGGGCGGCAGAAGGCCCAGGCCTGGTCCACAGGCTCCACGGAGGGTCTGCCCCGCCAGCAGGCAGGTCCAGCTCAGAAAGTGTCTGTTCAACGTTTCTCCTGCAATCGTCCAGGCCCTTCGCGGCTCCCCGGGCCAGAGTGGCCGGATCCCACCCAGCAAGATCCAGCTACGCGCTCTCGAGGGGCTCCCCGCAGCCCCCAGGCCGGAGTGGGCCTCTGCCTGGAGAGCGCCCCGCGTCCCCGCCTCGGCTCACCAATCCCGGCTCCTCCGCCCAGCTCCCTCGGTCTTCGGAGCCAAGCGCGAGAGAGCTGCCCAAATGGTACAGCTCTTCGCCTCAGTTCTTCCTCTCCCCGCTGCTCACCTCAGAGATAAACCCGTGAAAAACCAGCACGAAGAAGGTAACAGATCAACATACCCTCGAAAGAGCCTGAGCTTTTTCTGGGTCAAACATCGATTTCCCTGGGAAAGCGCACGGAGGACGGTTCTCCTGGATCCCCCCTTCCGGACCCCGGGCTCACATACATGTAGTTCCGATCGAGAGGCACTATCTTGTCCCAGGAGGTCATTTACCTTACTGACACGCCCCCCTCCCCAAAAGCAACAAAGCCGCTCCCCAGAAAGCGATCTACAGAACCGCAAGGAAACCTCAGATTTCTGCCCAGCCCTCGGAGACTTTAAAGGCCATTTCTAACACCATTCTGCACCTAGTCACGGAAGCGGTGCCAGCCACGCAGATTCATAGGGTTCTTAAAATGGTAATTTGGAGTAAAATGTAACTCAAAGAACTTTGAATCATTCATTAGCACCTTATAATTACTCTGCTAATTAGGTTGACACGGCACTTAATCAGGAGTAATACGCCGTCTTGTCACTGGCATTTCCCATTACCCTGACATTCAACAAGAGACAGGTTGGAGACGTCCTAGAGAAAATAATGCAAGTTGATACCCTCCGACGAGGCGTCACAGTCATGTTCCAGGTCCCAAGCGGATCCACAGTGACTGTTTCCTTTCCAAGTGAGCGGCCGGCCCGCGGATGGGAGAAAAAAAGAGAGAAGGAGGGAGAGAAACAGAAAGAGAGGGAGAGAACAACTGGTCATTTGGCGCGCCACCGCCCTCCGGGAAGGGGTTCCCTGACCCTGCACTGGCGTGGCGCTGTGACCAAAGACTGTCCTTGCTATTAAAGAACCGCTCAAAATGTTATTTTCCCCGCTTGGGAGAAAGTGTCTGGCCAGGTATTTCCTTCGGCACCGGCTCTGATGGGAGACCTGGCTCGGTCCCTGCTTCTGAGCTGTGGGCCCCTTCCTCCCCAGAGTACCCCAGACTCAGAACCAGTTCCAACTATATCAGGGACGGGCTCCCAGGCTGGGCCGGACCCCGAGCACCTGGGCTCCTTGGGGAAGAAATGACAGCACAGAGCCCGCGAGTGCAGCCAGAGCTCTGACTCCCTGGAGCGACACACTTTCCCGCGGGTTCCTTCAGGGATTCCCTTCCTCTGCTGTTAGTGACTTCCTACTGTTCAAGTGCGTGTTGGGGAGGCTGCGGGGGCGGCCAGGCTGGAGCTAAAAGGTAAGTCAGGCCCATCCTTACCGCCCTCTCTTTTCCCTTTTTCTGACTTCTCGTTAAGAAAACCCGCAAATCATTATTAGCGTTTTCTTTCCTTGTTTGCTTTCGCTCCCTTTCTCTAGTCTCCCTCTGCTCTCTTTTCCCCTCTCCCACTGCCCCTCACATGTGATTGTGGACACCAGGACGACGGTAGGACTAGGTATTCGGCTCAGGGCTGCAGGGAAAGGGGTAGCGCGGGTTCTCAAAAGAGCAGCCGGCCGTAGCCCAGCTAGCTGACGGACTTGCGAGCCGTGAGCCCATTGGCTTCTGGCACGTCGGCGTCGCTCGCTCGCGCGGGCGCAGCCAATGGTGTGCGGAGCCCGGCGCGCAGCCTCCGCGGCAGGGACCCGGCCCCGCGCGGCGCGGGGAGCAGCAGCAGTGTCCGTGACGTCACGGGAGGGGGTCGGTGCATCCCGCAAGCCGGCAGATTACATACGAACGCACCCGGCAGCGGCCGGAGTCGCCCGGCGCCGCGTCTCCGCCGCCTCCTTCGCTGCGCCAGCTTCCTCTCTTCCTACACCTCTTCTTCCTCCTCCTAGCGTGGCAGCGGCGATTGCGGCCACATCGGCCACACAACTTTCTAAGAAAGTTCAGAAACTCGGGCGCCGGGGCGGCGGAGTCGCGCGCAGCAGCCACCTCGGGAGGAGGGCACGCGGCGGTGCGGGCTTCGCAGTCGCCGCACTTGCTACGTCGGCCGCCGCCTTTGCCTGGTGCCAGGCTGTGGGCAGACCCAGGCGGAGGCGGCAGCGGCGGCGGAGTCGCCTCCTGCCGCCTGCGCCTTCGCCTGGGTCTCTTTCATCGGCACCGCCTCCCCACGTGCGCTGTCGTTCCCGGAGCGGGCACTCCGCGCTTTCTCAAAAAAATTTTTTTTTGTAACTTTTCCTCTTTCTTTTTTTCTCCCCGTCCCTCCTTTTTTCATAAGGGGAAAAAAAAAAAAAAAGTTGTATCGAAAGTGTATACCGGTTGCCACCTCCCAATTATCTTTCGTTCCCTCCACCCCCCCCCCCTTTTTTTTTTTTTTTTTTTTAGTGGCGGCAACCTTGTGTAGTGTTTATTTTGTTTTACGATCGCTGGCTTCCTTTGCTCAGTCCGGGCGGCTGCTGAGCGGCGGAGTGTCGTGGACCTCATGTAGAAATGACAACAATGGAAGGGGCCAGCGGGTCGAATTTTGGAATAGATACGATTTTGTCCAGTGCCAGTTCGGGCAGCCCCGGCATAATGAATGGAGATTTCCGCCCTCTCGGCGAGGCTAGGACTGCGGATTTTAGGAGTCAGGCCACCCCGTCCCCTTGTTCGGAGATCGATACCGTAGGAACGGCGCCTTCTTCTCCCATCTCGGTCACCATGGAGCCCCCGGAGCCGCATCTGGTAACAGACGGCCCCCAGCACCACCACCACCTCCATCACAGCCAACAGCCGCCGCCGCCGCCAGCCGCGGCCCCGACGCAAAGTTTGCAGCCATCGCCCCAACAGCAGCCGCCGCAGCAGCAGCCGCCTCCCGCCCAGCAAGTAGGCTCGGCCGCCTCAGCCCCCAGGACTTCCACCTCTTCTTTTTTAATTAAGGACATCTTGGGCGACAGCAAACCTCTGGCGGCGTGTGCACCCTACAGCACTAGCGTCTCCTCTCCGCACCACACCCCGAAGCAGGAGGCCAATGTAGCGCACGAGAGCTTCAGGCCAAAGCTGGAGCAGGACGACAGCAAAACCAAACTCGACAAGCGGGAAGATTCCCAGAGCGACATCAAATGCCACGGTGAGTTGTGCCGGCCTGGCTCCCTCATCCGTCTAGCTTCGCCTACCCTTGGTTTCCCTGCTCGCTTCCAGCCTCCCGCCAATTTCCTGGTGGACAGTTACGCCGAGAGATTCTCGGGAGATTGGGCGCCGGTCAAAAAAGACTGCAAACCCAAGGGCGGTCTCGGCGTGCGACGCAGGGACTCGTTCGAAGTTCTGTTATTGCTACATTTTCTGCCTGTCTACCTGTACCTCGATCCAGCTCGTTTCTATTTTATTTAGTTTTGGTTTTAAGAAAGGGGGGCCAGAGGCGGTGGAGGGGAGCTGACGGGTAATACTTAACTGCTGATAAAAGGAACGGACTTGAGATTTTTCTACCCAAGTGCTTTGGAATGAGGATGGGAGTGTGTGGGAGAGAGAAACAGACCTCGGAGGTGGTGTCTACGGGTGTGATCACAACCTGCTGTTTATTTTCTAATGCAAATGATTTTACTCCCCGCCACATACCATCTTTTCTAGACACCATTACAACCATTATCGGATTTAATGAAGAAAAAATTTTTCCAAATTGATTCCTAGAGCAACTTTTTAAAATTAGATCGTGTTTTACAAAAGAGGAGCTGTCAGTGTAAAAATTTATAATCGAGATTTAAAAAACAAAAA